>NW_018736548.1:0-24138 GCF_002204515.2 Aedes aegypti
CTCTTCTAGTCGACCAATCTGGAAAATGGGTTTGTGCCAATAATGTGTTGGGCTTAAAATTACTTGAAAATTGCGAAAAATGATAATGCGTGAGAAATTGATCAAACATGAATAGTTGGAATGCTTGACATTTACTAAATATTCTCTAATTAGCTATTGATAATAACTAGTTTTCTTTAGTATGAAGGTGAATTTCTGATTAATGGGTGCCCCCATTAATAACCATTCTAAATATGTCGAAATCCGGAAACGATGCTCACTCTTGAAATCTTGAAGCGATTTCACCCAGTCCGACGCTTGATTCGCTGCTCTTTTCTCTTTCGGACGCTTCTGGAATTTAGCTCCTAACGGGCTTGCTTCTTGACCACCGATCACCAGACGCTGGATCGCTAGCTTGAAGCACGTCGCTGCACAGGATCGGAGGAGCTCTTGCCAGCTCGGAAGTCGAAACGGAATGAAACCGAATCCAACGAAGGAAGCATGCTATATACCCTTAGATTAGCAGATTATGCTCCTCCCATTCGTGCTCTTCTCTTTCTAATCGACCAATCTGGGAAATGCATATGTGCCAATAATGAGTTGGACTTAGATAATTGCGAAAAATGATAATGCGTGAGAAATTGGTCGAACATGAATGAAAGGGTTGACAAATACTAAATATTCAATAGTTCGCTATTGATAATCAATAGTTTTCTTCAATATGAAGGTAAATTTCTGATCCATGGTGCCAAAATTATGAAAATTGTTCAATGAGAATTTCTTTTCAAAAGCATTCTAAACATGTCGCAATTTTGTTACATGTGATCATTTTCGTAATCGAAGTGTTTTCATAAAATATGGCAAATCAAAGACACTGTCTGAAATTCCACTCTAGTTTACATTCGTTGTGAAATGTTAAGCACTCACCCCGACGGCACAGCAGCAGCGTCCAAGAATAGTCTCAAATTGTCATGCCATCAATTATTCATGACAAATTAAATTTTGTACGAAACTTGAGATTGATTGAAGAATATAAGATGTAATAAGGTAGGAAATATTATTCTTTCAACTCTTTTCCACAAATTTGATGGCCCTGACAAGGGCCGATGGCTTTCTTAGCCTCGATGCGGTCACAGATAAATAGCACTGCGGGATTGATCAGTTGATTGCCATGGTCCGTGGATGGCGCACAACAGCAACGGGTTGTGGACTCCCTGGCACAAGTCGAAATCCGGAAACGATGCTCACTCTTGAAATCTTGAGCGATTTCACCAGTCCGACGCTCGATTAGCAGCATCCTCGGATCAGTAACTCTGAGGGCTCCTGGTTCCTAACGGGCTTGCTTCTTGACCATCGATCACGAGTCGAAATCTGGGAGCGCGGATAAATTTGCGGCGGCGATGACGATGGCTTGGACGCTTCTCCGAGCGGCAAACTACTGCCCATGCCATCGTCATCGCCGCCGCAAATCAATCTTGCGTCTTCCTCTTCCGACGACACAAACTGGACTGTGACGCGGGTGCAAAAGCAAAGCGAGAATGACTCGCTCGACCGTGTTCACAGTCCGACCGCAAAAAGAAGACTGAGGGAAGAAGCAGGGACCCGTTTGCTTTTATAGTGGGAAGCGATACCGTCGAAAAATGCTCGAACGTGATTAGTTGGATAAGAAAGGGGTCAACATTTAACAAATTTTCAATAGTTTAACAACAAAATTCACTTATCGGATATATTACTTACGATGCGTAGATACATTTCTGATCGAATGATACTAAAATCGTAATAATTGGTTCATAAACAACTGAGTTATTAACGTTCAAAATCTCCCCTAATTTCGTTACATGTCTCATTTTCCGTACTTTTAAAGTGCACCCCAATATAGAAAACAAAGCCGTAGTCCTACGTCAAAAAATCATCGTGTGAAATTCGTCTATCATAAATCTTACCTTCCTCAGCGCCCACCTTTGCGAGAGAGTCCGCCTTCTCATTGCCATAAATTAAGTGTGTTTCCTTGTAGAATCCGAAATTTACGATTTTTGAGAAAATTATTTAGGGGCCGTCCATAAATGACGTAGCATTTTTCACTGACTTTCTACACCCCTCCCCCCTCGTAGCATTTCGTCACAAAAGCTGATACTCCCATTTTGAAAATACGTAGCATGTAAAGCACATCCCCCCTCTTATAATATTTTTTACTTGTTTTCCGATTTGCTAAAACAAAAAAAAATGAATTTAAGAAGTTTGACAAACAGTAGCCCTCAAAAGAATTTTCGAAAATAGTTTTACATAAAATTAATTCCTGATTAAGTTACATAATTTGGTTCTCAGTTTTGAATAGACTAAATTGTACTAGTTTTGTGGAAGAAGGATAACATAACAACGAGCAAGGGTACAATATATATTTTTTATATATTGAACAGAAATTTCGTTATTTCAGAGGACTGTGTTTTTTTTCAACTATTCGTTTTTAAGAAATAGATTTCAATGGCAATGGTCAACAAAATATCTTATTTGAAATGAATTTTCGTCATAATTATCCAAATTCAAATCCATTAAGCAATGCATTTATTTGCAATATTTATTAATTTGAATACCAATTATTCATATTCAGAATTAGAACCGATGTGTGTCAACACACTCAATAAATTAGAATTTGATTCTCCAAACAAGCATTGATTTTACAAATTTTTCCGTAATGTGTGTTAAATGCATTTGATTCTGATGTAAGCTTCAAATGTTTAGGAATATAAATCTCAAAATGGTACATTTCCCTTCCCGTGAATCTTTATTTTCAGTTACTAGATCTAAGTATATCCAAATCATCCCGATAAAAGGATTTGCCAAGCCGGCTAAACTGTCGCATCTTTCCGTATCTGAACAACAAAACAGCAAACGGCAGCCGTATTATTATAATATACAGCACATCCACCTCCTTCTGCAGCTTCCGGAAATGGGAACTGTCGGAGAGAATCTTCCCTTCACAGGCACTATTACTGCAACGGAAATAAAGTGTCGTTTATGGGCACCACATTTCGCACCCACCCGAATAGTGAACTAAACTAAACACGGGACGACGACAACGGGACGACAATCGTGTGCCGAGATATGTTTCCTCGCAAAGCTACACACAAAAAGCGCAACAAGGACTAGAAGGACTAGAAAAGGATACGAAGCACACAAAGACACGCTACTCCTCGGAGGCTCTCTGGCAGCAGCAGGAAGGAACCATCGCATCTTTATCGCATTCGCAGTCGAACAAATCTTTGGGATGCAGTTTTATTATAAATTGTGTGATATGAAATTTTATAAATAATATTTAACGTCATCCTTCTTTGGCTGCGTTGCGGGTTTGTGGTTGGTGCTCGTTCGTCTTCGTTCTTTTGTAAGGTGGGGGTGGGGGAGGATGTTGTGGTAAGTCTTTCGAAGCGAGAGATACGCCGAGAAAGTGCACATCAGCTCCTATCAAAACGACGCCGGAGTTGACGACGACGAGGAAGACTACAGCAGCAGTCGAGTGGTGGGATGATGTCGACAAGAGCGAAGAAGAAGAAGACGACGACCAGGACAACGCGTTGATACCGAATCGGAGCCACTCACTGCAAAAGCTCTCGAAGATGCATTGGATGCTGCATCGCTCGATTAGTGCCGACGATGACGACTTTCCCGAAACAAGGCCAGAAGCTTCCTTCTCAGGCTGGGAAATTTCTTCCGATAAGTTCCAAGATTCACACATCGCGCCCTAGCAGGATCAAAGCGTGGGTGGGGGAAAAGGAGACGGAAGCTGCGATGAGGAAACGATGATGAACTTTATGGAGCAGCAAGAATGGGAATTGTGAAGTTGCGTTTCCCTGGTGCTGCAGTGCATCCTTGCAGATAAGAAGCGAATGGCGTGCTTCCACTAGACTTGCATCCCCCCTCTCTTCGCCAGGATTCCCAGGTCAGGGTGAGAAGTCGAACGGAAACCACCCAAGCTGAAACTTTGTTTCGAAAAATTGGTTCGATTATATGTCGAGATCTAAAGTACACTCGTTCTCCGTTCTCAAGTGCTCTCTGGGTTTCTCCATGGATACGTCTCCAGAGGGTGGGGGAGGAAATTGTCGGCTTGAAGTGCCGGAACGCGATCTGACCAATCGTGTTTGCAGATCTATTCGAATTGGCACAAAAAGGGCATCCTTTTTGATTCGATATGTGTGAACTTGGGCTTTGGCTGGAAGTTGAGGCTAAGGAGTGGATGAAATCTTCAGTTTTAGATTCTATTGCCAGAGTGTGTACACAATGATACTGGAATTGTGCTGCGCTGATTGAAATTATAGAATAGTTTTCAGATGGTGTTTCTTGAACATTATTATGGTTGGATAATTTTAATAAGGTCGTCTATAAAGCTAGTGATTAACCCAAACTTCAACCATTCTTCACGATGGTACAGAACGTGCTCTTCAGCTTAGCACTTCCACAGTAATGGACTGAGAGCTTTCTGTTTTTGCATAAACCTAAAAATTGAAATTATCAAAATTTCAACAGGAATTGTCAGTGACTTCCACGTTCCAGGGTTCATACAGGAATTTCTAAAGGTTCACACGGATTCTCCAAATGATTCCAATGGCATCGTTTCTAGTGATTTTCGTTCGCAAACTTCTATTTAAGCTAATTCTCTGATATAATTTTGTATAACAAAAGCATCTGTAGCTCCCATGATCAGCTGCCGCCAGCAGTGTTTTCAATTATCCTCGCTACTTTCTAATCTGCGAATAAACCCCTCCAAAATCCCAGAAGCTTCCTCGGTCCATTCTTCATAAACAACGATGCAGAAGACTGTTCCGCCGCCGTTATGCATAGAAAATGCTCTTATTCTAATCAACCATCGCCATACGTCTCCATAATGGTGCCCGGACATGAACGACCATCGCCCAAAAAGCCGGTGCATTTAGAATAAACGCATTGTTGTCCCCATACTCTGAGGGTATCGTCCAAAAAGCACTTTCAGAAAACCGACAGAAAGACCAAGTTCCAATTTGTGCATCGTCGGAAAAACCGCCGCAGGATTGAATTTTAATACACCGAACTGTCACACATATTTCGCAGGAGATGCTCTTCATATGATTTTGCGCCCCAAAGTCCGAAGCCGGTCCTTTGAAGTATGCGGGGCGACTGTTTGGTTGGTGCTTTATGATGCGATATATTGTTGCGCTTCTTGTGACGCACTATGGGACAGAAGTCTGCTTTGGATGGCCAAAACCTCTAGTACTCTGGGGCAAACGC
This sequence comes from Aedes aegypti, assembly GCF_002204515.2. Lineage (NCBI taxonomy): Eukaryota > Metazoa > Arthropoda > Insecta > Diptera > Culicidae > Aedes > Aedes aegypti. The sequence goes on from NW_018736548.1 coordinate 5,236, forward strand.
GCAGCTATTCAACAAGACCAAACTAAGGGTCGTGGATTCGAATCCCACCAGTCGAGGATCTTATCGTAAAGCATATTTTTTAAACTTCCCAGGGCATTGTGTATATTTGTGTTTGCCTTACAATATACTCATGCAAAAATGGTCTATCGGCAAAGCAAGCTCTTAGTGAATGACTGTTACAGTGGAAGTGCTCATACAAATATTAAGCTGAGAAGCAGGCTCTATTTCAGTTGAGATGTAACACCAGCAACAATAAGTAATGTTCCGAAGACACATATGCTCTCAATCAGAGCTTCCCAACTGATAGTCCCTGAACTCTCAGGGAGTCTGCTAAGCCTTTGAGTGATAAACGAATCTGAGGAATGTTTCATCTCGCTTGTTTTGTAAAATATTAGTTTAACCGGTAACTATAACCAAAATAATTGATTGTTTCCATTCATCCTTGATCCTTGAAATATTTCTGCGAGGATTATTGATGACGAATTATATGCTATAATTATTGAACAGATCCAGGCAGAATGATCAATTACTATTTTCAATAGTCGTCAGTGGGCTCATAATGAGCCCATCAGCAAGTTCCTTGAAATATTCAAAGCAGCTTGTAGCTTGCAATTTGCCATAAATCTTTGGAGTCTGGTGAAGTGTCTTCTCTCACAGCGACTGCTGCCGATGGAAACCGACGACCTTCGTCGGTGGCAAGTTGCTGTAGAGTCCTCGTAGCCAGAAATGGAGCAGGTTTGGTTCCGTAGGTAACCGTATTTAGCTCATAGGTTCTGACGTCTTCCATGGGTGAAGAACGCCAAAGAATGCATTGAAGATGCCTATCTTCCGGACGTATCCAAATTTGGTGGAACATCTTCTCCACGTCTGCCACAACCATGATCTGCCGAGTTCGCCCACGAATGATGATCGCTCGTAAATCCACCTGGATAACCGGACCAGCATAGAGCGCATCATTGAGTGATATGCCATTGGACGTCCTGCAGGATGCATCAAACACGACCCGTACCTTGGTTGTCGTGGACGCTTCCTTCACTACTGGATGGTGTGGTAGGTAACACCGTTTGCTACCTTCGCTTGCTATTTCCTGAACCTCCTTCATATGTCGCAGATGTAGGTATTCGTCCATGAATGCTACATATTGCTGACGTAAATTGGAATCCCTATCCAATCTTCGTTTCGTACTGTAGAAACGACGGAAGGCGATGTCCCTTGACTCGCCAAGTCGCTGCAGTTTAACACCGTCCAAGGGAAGACCAACGATGTATCTACCGTCTTCAGCTCTTTTGACTGATTCCTGATATTGTTCCTCGCAAAGCGTCTCTTCAGGTGAAGATTTGATTTGATCTGCGACCTCTTTGTATTCCCAAAACCGTGTGAGTAAGTTTTCAAGACGATCCTTCACCGAAAGATTACAGTTGACCTGGGATATGGCATTGCCATGGTGCCGCACACCACCCAACCAAACACCGAATCGATCAACGTGGGCATATTGTCTCCGAGCGATATTTTGCGATCGATATCGAACAAGCTGAAGAAGAGTTCAATACCTATCACCATGTCTACTCCACTTGATTTGAAGAAACCTGGGTCCGCTAGCCGTACGCCTTCAGGAATGACCAATTCTCGAGTGTCCACCGTAGTAGTAGGAAGGTTAACGGTTACCTTCGGTAAAACCAGAAAATTCACCGACCGAGCGAATGATGAAACCCTTGATCGAACCTTGATCTGGACCTGATGTTTTACCAGTGATGTAGTTTGACCGATTCCTTGTACCCTGACGTCAGTCTTTGATCGAACCATCTTGAGAAGCTGACAAAGCCTTTCCGAAACAAAGTTGCATTCGGATCCAGAGTCCAAAAGCGCACGCGCTCCGTATTGGTTGCCTTCGTTGTCCTCGACAAGTATTAACATTGTAGCCAAGAAAACTTGCGATGCTGCCCCTGCTGCATTGCATACAGATATCTCCGAAAACGCCACGCTCGCTACCGTATTCGTTCCAGGACATGATGGCTCTCCGTTATCTGGAGGACAATTTGAAGCACTATTTCCAACCGTAGAAACAGTGTCCGAATTTTGCTTGAAGCAAACGAGTGTATGATGTCGCACCCTTACATGTTCGACAGGAGTCGACCGACCGACAATCCTTCCCTTGGTGACCAAATCTGAAGCAGTTTCGGCATAACGAGTGCTTCCGTAGCACACCATCGCGATCCTTGACTGACAGCCCTTGGAATGCCGGACAGCTATACAAGAAATGGTTCTCCGAACAGCATGCGCAACTGGTAGATGATTGTGACGCAGAATTGAAGCTAGCCTTCACCACGGCCCTCTGCCGTGATGCATTGGTTGATGAAACCTTGGAGTCCGATGATCGTGCCGGTATCGATGCCAATACTTGTATACGACGTTGCAAGAAATCAACCAAATCCTTGAACGTATCCTTGTCCTTTGTAGATGACTGTTCTTCCCATGATCGACGAGTAATAGGGTCTAGTCGACTAGACAGAATGTTGACCAAAAGTAAATCCTTGTATTCCGCTACCTCAACAACCTGATCAAGGGTCTGGACAATCCTCTCAAAACCTTCGACTAAAGGTTGCAGTTCCGAAACCGATTCCTTGGCAATATAGGGCATATTCAAAAGGGCTTGGATTTGTCGTTTCCTAAGTCGCTTGCTGTTATCGTAACGTTTAGTGATCAGGTTCCAAGCAACATTATAATTGGCTGCGGTAATTGCTAGAGGGTCGATTAATCCCTTGGGTTCACCCATCAAGCACCCCTTCAAATAATGTAACTACTCGACGTCAGGTAAATCCGTACGAGAATGAATGAGCGAAATGAATAAATCTCGAAAACTAATCCATTCGTCTATATCTCCCTTGAAGGTTTGCAATTTGATCTGCGGTAACCTAACGTGTTCCGATATGCTCAACGTAGAGCTGTCATGGACATTAGTTGAATGATCCATTGCCGCTCGTTGGATGTGCTCCAATTTTTCCAAAAGGAATGCCTTAATATTATAATACTGAGCGCTAAACTGCTGTCTTTCCTTAGCATACCTTTCCTCATCTGCTACATAATCCTCATGCGACATAATCTCAACCAAGGTATTGCTAAACATTTTCCACAACTAATCTACCTTGCTTAATCTAACCTGAATCTGAACTGCGCTAGTACCTTCTCTATATTTTGAGACGAAATGCTGAATATCATTGAACATCAGCAGGACCTCCTTGAGCTTGAGCTGCAATGCTCGTAGGCTCGGCGACTTCCCAGCTCCAAGCATGATGATTGTTGGTTGTTACACGGTCGGGGTAAATCGAAAAAAGATTCAGGTGTAGTAGCAATATAAATGTCTGGCCTCGGCTAAACATATACTCAGTAAGACTGACCTGACAGAACAGTCACTTCGACCAAAAGGTTTCGAAATGCTGAGGAAAATCCAAGTCCAATTCCAAAATATCCAAATCGCATTAGCAGTCCAACCGATCGATCAATTGTCGCATCCACGGTGACGACTCGAACAGCAGTGATCAAAGAGTGCAAAATAAGCAATGTAGTATCCAAAATAAACCTAACTTCGGCAGGCCATATACTGTAGCACAAACCTTCACAAAAGCTACGGTGCGCTGTTGGCCTTCTCACGAAGTATAGTGCAGCAGTATGGTAGATAAAATCGGTCCAAATCCAATACAATCTCAATCAAGCAAACATGTGTAAGGAGATAGATTCATGTAGTATCAAAATGAGTCGGCCTCGGCTGGCCATATAGTGCAGTAACTAACCTTACAGGAAAGTTGTCTGCAAAATAGCAGATTAGGTACCGAATCTCGATCCAGACGTAACCAAGTTCTTTGTTCTCAGGGCTCATGCAGTGTGCAAACGGTCAACAACAATACCGGTCGAAGAGGATTATATAATTAAAATGTGTATATAGTCTGCAATGTCCAGGCTGGCTGAACACATACTATTGTTCACTAACCTGACAGACCATTAACGCTGGCCTCCTCTTCGATCGATGTGTTGTGCAGGATTTCCGTATGGTGTTTCACTCGCCCGACACCAATAGCAAGTGATATCTCGATAGTCCGACGAATCCGTTGCCGATGTAGATGATATGCCAGAGAGCCTCTCTCGGTGACCATGTTGTAATGATGACGTCGTACCAAACGCACGTGCTCGATGTCCCGAAGTAGTCGAATGTTGTTGTCTTCGATGACGAATGATGATTATGCAAGGGTATCCCCGATGACGTAATCCTTGTTGCTTCCAGTAATTCTCAATGCATAGGAAAATCGAAGTGTGGTGTTAGTACTTGCACGAATTGCTCCGGCTGGACATATACATAGTACATTCATGCAGTTACGTTAGAAAAATGTTACTGCCAACAGGTCCAGCGCAAGTCCGAAGTCCAATGATGTCTTCATAGCGGTCGAATGTGAACCTTAAAATCCGAAAGAGTGTGTTCCAGGGCATATGGTTGTTTCCGATCCAATGAATATTCCAGGGGATTTCCAGGTGCTCGTACGTCGTTGTCGTTGGATTCCGTGTTACCAATAGAGAAGTGTTAGAAGGAGTCCGGATGTCCAGCTTCGGCAGGACATATATAGTAGCTATACTGACCTATGCAATAGCCAACGGTGCTGATGTCCAACCAGATATAGCGTCCAGATGGTGACACCGTCCTCTGTTCTTTACAGATGATGGCGTTATCCTTTGATCCAACGACAATAGGCGACAATTGATGCGATAATTGGCGGTTGCAAATGGCGTTCCAGCGGATGGCGTTTCGGTGATTATGAGCGGGCTTGTGAGTTCCAAAGTCCTACCGAGTCCCTTTATCCGGTTCGAAGGACCAAATGTTCGGGGTGTATGTGGAGCCAACCCGTGTATTATATCCTATCCAATTCATCCTCCTTCCAATCAGGGTGAGGATTCCCTTGTGGACTGTATGGGGTAATACACAGTCCCGACACTGGCGAAATTCTCCACAAACCGGCTCTTCCTTCCACGATATTGAATTACCAAACACACGCGACGTACAATTGAATAACACAATTTATTTAAAGAAACAACACACTACAGTTAACATTTATTTCTACTTAATTTAACATTGAACACTTTAAACTTAAACTCTAACATCGAGTATGCGACCGCGCAACCGGACCATACGGAGCTAACTGATCTGCCTCTACATCTCCCATCAACCCACTACCTATTTGCACAACCTGGATCCTAACTCCGACACCCGAACTATCGACCCGACGTCATTGATTTGAAACGGTTCAGGTACCGAAGTAGTTGTCTCGAAGTAGCTTCTCCACATTTCTCAACTACGTAGGTCTAAAGATCTCTCTCAGCAGACCCAGTTTCATAGGCGTAGCTAGGCATCTGATTCCTCTTTATTTGAAAAATTCTAACTCCGAAACAGTTGATTTCAGAGAAAAATGTTTAATGAAGAAGTTGTAGTGAACCGTTTGGACTATAAGAAAAAAATATACACTGAAAAAATAACTTGAATTTCAAATTACACAAAAACCCCATTTTAATTTTTTTTAATTTTCACCATAGAATCTTGATAATACAAAAATGTTTGGGACAAAGTTTGATGATGGAGAAATTTTTAATAAAAAAATTTTTCTAAGAACAACTTTTGGTCGATTTTCAAAATTTTGATATTTTGTCCAAATAAATACGTTCTGATGATACAGTAAGCATCTTAAAATGGTTCTAAGCCATAATGATTACATTAATAATTTCTCTGGAATTAGCCATTTTCGAATGATATCGAGTTTAATGCAAAAAATATTGTTTAAGTATTAAAATAGGTCATTGTCATTAGTTATTCGCGTTTCTCCATTAATACGTTTTCGAGAGTAAGACCATATTTTTTTCCACTTACTTATTTTACTTGATGGAGAATCACGATTAATCGAATCTAATCCAAATCGAAGACTATCGAGCACGATTTTCATTTTTTTCGACCCATTCTGGATGGAATTCGTCTGTAGTAGAATGTAGTAATGCGGCAAATACAACAAAGTTAGATTTGTGAGTTCAGATATATACACAAGTCGAAGGCAAACCTTTGCCCAATAGTGGGTGTTGCCGCTGGCCACACTGCTCAAAGGCAGTCTCTCCATCAAAATCCTAAAGTCACGATAAAAAATAAACAAGAGCAATGAAGAGATAGATAATTGGCATCAGTTGCTGTTAGTTTGTCAGGCCCAACCACATTAAAACTATCTTAATTCCATTACGTATTCTAAATTATGGCAATATAGTAACTAAAATTTGACATTTTTACTAATGGATTTTTCATAGTTTCACAAAATGAATTTAATGTGTAATTAGAGTATATCACGTATATTGCGGTTATGAACACATCAACTACATCAGACCGATAGACAGCTTGTTCCGGAGAAAACCAGATAAAATCTTATATTGATGCTAACACCGAAAATGTAAGTAATTATAGATTGTTAAGGTACACAACGTATTATTTGTAGTTTAAAGCTGCGCAAACCGTGAATTTAACGTTTCTGTTCTCCGCCAACAGTTGGGGTAAAAGTTCGCATTGCACGAGACAAAAGCTCACATTAAATAAACTTCAAGGTGATGATGCCTTCTTTGACCAGGTTATCATGTTATAAGTGCGAGCTCTGGAAAGTTTGCTTCTGTTTCTACACTTATCGATTAATTTTTAAATATTAGATAAGAACCACTCAAACATAACATCGTTTAAAACTTCGTAGTACTTTGATGAAATTGTTCATGATATGAACATGCACAGCTGACCTAAATAGAAGTCAAACTTATACAGTGTTGTGAGATATCTTTCTCGTGTGCTAAAAGAGACCCAAAAGCGTGCTCAATAAATCGTTGGTAGAATTGCATCTCTACAAGAATACAGGAAATGTGACTGACAGTATAATCATCGAATTATGATATAGCGCATTGTTCCCCGTGAATTGATGTATTCTATTTGTGTTTCAGAAGAAATGAACGGAAAAATTAGCTGCAGCGCGTTGCGATTAGTGTTGCAGGCAATCACGATAGTCGACACGATTTTGCCGATAATCACCAGCGATCAATCGAATGCCGGAAGAAAAGTGTCAATTGAATGCCCCTGACCACGATAACTTCGATAGGAAACGGTACGCTTTTGTTTGTTTCTGTCATTTGTCGTACGCTGTTTCACTGTTTCACCGTATGTGTGTAACATTCGACATAACAAGCATTATCATATCATGTTGTTTATGATCCGATATGTCAAATTTTTTTGAAATCTTATGTAAATGTAATCGTGTCAGACGACATTCAATTGTCAGTTTTTGTGTATTTTGATTTTTATTCTACAGCTCGTTCTGTGTGTGGGAGGCAGTGTTTGGATTTTGATCCGAATAAGCCGATCGAAGTAAGGGGGGTCTGTAGCCTTGAGGTAACGCTTTCGCTTCATAAGCGGAAGGCCATGGGTTCGATTCCCAGCCCCTCCACAAAAAAATCAGAAGACGCCTCACGGAGGACCGCCCGCATAGAAAAATACATTTTGCCGTACATTTATAACAATATTTTGCCTTTTACTGTTAACGTTAATGTTTCACAAACCGTCAGTTTTATGTTGAACAGTACGGATCTCCGTGTTTTGGACCATAAAGAAAAGTTTAAGTAATCCATGCTGAACAGTGACAATTTATTACAGTGTCGTGATACTGTTAAATGGTATAGAGATAGAGGCTCATGAGATACAGTAGAAATGTATCCTTTCCTTTTGGCAAATGGTTTTTATTAATATTTGCACAACACACTACCACATGTATGCTTTTACTGTATGTTACTTATTTTGAACAATTTGGCAAACTGTATCACGCATTGGTATAAATTTTCATCACTTCGCTGCACACGCTTAAAACATTTGAGGAACGGTTGATGTTGATTAAGTTTCAGATTTTTTTTTTCATTTGACTTTCACATATCGCAACAAAAAAAATAGTATAATCGAGTGTGCAATATAAATTTTGAATAAATGGATGGAAATTGAAATGTCATTTCCACTTTTTTCTTCGAATGTTTTACAAATTTTTCGTGGCTGTGTTTAATTGAATGTAAATTTTTTTAAGCGTGCTACGTTTGTTTTGCTCTTGACGTAGAAAAAGCGAAAAAAAAAGTTGTGAACCGAAATTGAAATTGAACGCGTGAAACGAAGGAAATATTTTAAAATAAAGTATGAAGGTTCCTTTGGAATTGGAGTCTGCGATTACACAGCTTGCCCAACACTGCGATCGTGCTTGGACCGGAACTGGTGATGTTTGTCGTGCTGTTCCGTCTCCGCAAGATTCATCGCCGCTCGCTCGCCAGTAATCAAAAATCGACCAGCGCAGCAATCAACGAACAAGATTTTTCATAATAATAAGCCTTTGCAAGACAGGGCCAAAATCAGCACATTTAATCACCGTGTAACTGCAGAATAATTAGGTAAGAGTTAATTATTGTTAAATATTTAATAAAAATATTGATTCTTTTATTTATTTTCTGTAGGATTTGGTTTCCTTTGGTTGAAGGAAGGGCAGCAAAACTCGGTCAACGTCCAACAACACGGGCCTTGCAATCGGAATCCGAGGAGCTCTGCAAGATGATGTTAACAATTCTTTCCATATTTTGAAATGGTGTAGTCGTGATTAAAAGAAACATTTCCAGGAATTGATCAACTTCAAATGGTTCGTGGTTCTAGTTTTTTGTTATAATAAGTGCTAGTATAAATATACAAATTATTTACAATTCAACTTTTTGTTCCTTTATTTTATTAGTTGAATGAGTATGAAACAAATCAGTATGGTATAGGGTAAAAATACTATAAGGTACCGTTAAACAATCATTACACATACGTTATTTATTTTCGCTCTGCCTTTATAGTTTAACTATTTTCAAACCGTTCGCCTTACAGTGAACTGAGTGGGAAAATGGATAGTATATCTATTATTTGGCAAATTGTAGACGCTTAAATTTGTTCGGGAAAATCAGCGTTTTTTTATGGTTACATAACTTAACCGCCTATTCCCCATATTGTGATTTTCGCAATAACAATTTCCCAGATTGTCAAAACCGTTCCCGGTACTGTTGGTTTATTGTAACTTGTGAAGGTTGTGCGAAATTATCCAGATATTGTTGCAAATGGTGTGGATAATAAAGGAAACTGTAGAAATATGGTTCATATTTATGCGGGCGTGCTTTGGGGAGCACATCTATCCTCCGTCAGTATCAGATGGTGACTGAGACAAACTGACCCTCTTCGCAGGCAGCTAGCCTCACTAATACAGAGCTCTCTCCTACCTGCTCGAAACTAGATGTAAATATAGATAAGTTGAAAATAGATCTGTATCGATAAAGAAGCTGCAGATCAACTGAGTCCGGCACAGTAGTGACCACGAGCATGGAGTGCCTAAAAATAAATAAATAAATAAATAAATAAATAAAAAAAGATCGAAGCATATTCGGTGAGTGTAACAGTTCACGAACCATAACAGTTTGTGGCACATCACATTCGGAGAGCCCTATGAATGTAAACATTCACTCTCTCGTTTGGTACGTGGCACGAGAGCGTTCAAAAGCAGCAACTCTCACAGACTGCAACAGTATCGAGGCATGCGGGTGATTTATGTTTCACAAAAAAAATGGTAATAACTTATATAGGACGTTAGGCAACAATTTGTCGTTTCGATTGTGTTGTTCATATATGGCCCTCTGTTAGTTTTCAACTTCTATTCATTTCTCTCATCGCTCGCTTGCGATTACATCCATCATATTCTTTGACTACTTTTCTTACTCCCTTTCACATTAAGTAGTATCGCGTTCACCGAAAAAAGCCAATAAAATGCTCATTATGATAAAGTCATGCGGTGGTTAAACTTTGGAAATAAAACAATAAAAGCCAAAGCTTTTTTAAATTTCAAATAGCGAAGTTTAAAAGAACTTAGAGTAGTGAGTCCTAATCTTCTTGAAGCTGCGACTCCCTTTGAAGTTCTCCAAACCCTTCTAAAAAGTGATTTCTTCACCATCGCTTGAACCTTAAACCTAGTTTAATCACATGAGTAAACGTGATTCACGGCTTAAGCGAAGTTGAAGAAATCGGCCCTAAGACGCATTCCTAACCGCGGGTTTTGACCAAACGAATAGGTTTCTGTCCCACAGTGTGACGTAAAATTTGCCGGTCGTTGTATCGCTCTAGGAACAGACCATGTCTTTTGCCATGCAGCAGAGTGTGCAATATAGCCTCAACATAAAATAAAATTTCATAACTACCCGTCTCGCGTCGTCGTCGTCGTGGCGAATCCCTTCCCCCCGACTATCCTTCTTCGTCCAAGGCGCGATGCTACAAAGTAGTTAAGCATGAAGTAAAGTCCTAAAGGTACGAAGCTCCACACTCTCTGACACTATTATTGCGGAACCGTGCGGAAGACTGATAACATTTTACTGCCGGGACCTTTTTCCCAAGCCCAAGAAGGGTTGGAGGATGGGAGGTTTCTTACGCGCGGTGTTATTCCCGCCCCCTCGTTTCTGACTAACCCGCGTTGGTTGCTTCCTTCCGGAATCCTTCTACCACTTGTCGGTCGCCGCATTGAGATGTATTCTGGGCGTTGCACAATTCGGCAGCATAACGGTGAACTCCCGAAATCTTGTGCTGGCTGTTTCGATATTGTTACATGCGGAGATATGGTCCGAGGCGTAGTAACTTTTGTAGACCACCACACCGGATTGAGATTGGTTTTGTACAAAATGAAACCTGTCCGGCTTCCCGGATTTGGTTAGAATGTATGAGAACACTAATTGTCGAATTTACCTAGATCGCAATCAACCGACAATCTGCGAGGAAAGCCGAAAAACCGCATGCCCATCACGTTTTTCTCGAAACAATTAAACCTTTTCGTGATTTTCGTTTCGCAAATGAAAGGGTCAAGACGCTGACGTCTGCGATGATACTGCGAGTTTTCCATTCGCGGTTATTATCTACCGGCTTTATATTTGCTCCTTTTTCCCCCCGCTAAGAGTCCACTCCGGACGGAGGGATGAGAATAATCCCTGACTTGCTTTACCAGGCAGAGAAATCGCCTTCCCAAGTAGAGGAGGAAGTGTTGAGGAAATAATGGCAAATTATCATCATTTATATGCTAATCTAATATCATTATGCCGTCTTTAGGAGCGTCTATTAAAGTGAGAGAAAAAAATCGCCTTGGCGCTAAGTTGGCGTTCTTCGGATTTGAGGCGATTTCAGTAGGAGTTTAACCCTTTCGGTTAAGGTCATGCTTAGAGGTTTGAGAAAATGCGAGTTCGATAACCTGAACATTTGTTTCATCCAACTGATCATTGTTTTCGCAAGTATGCTTAATAAACAAAACCATTTAGAATTATATGTTTACACCAGTGGCGCGGGAAGTGGGTAGGACAGGTAGGACATGTACTACGCACAAAAACACCTGAGTAGGACAGTCAAAGAATTGTCCTACCCACGATTCAACAAAAACAAAATCAGCGGAAAGCTTGAAAAGTAAATTAAACTAATTATCTTCTGTGTATTGAACATACAAGCTCGTATGAAGAACGATTGAGAATATCGATAAGAAACTAACTGTTAGAAATGTTACAAGAAACTTTTTCTTGGATTCTGGAATCAATGGATGGTTTCTAAGAAAATATACACAGCCAACCCTGTAAATGTTCTGTGATATATTGCCATAAGCGTTCCTGGAAGTAATTCTTGACAAGTTTCTGGAACTTAGTCCCATAGTGTCATATACAGCACGAGTGTATTGGTGCTAGCGATTTCTGAAATTACGATCACTATTTCCTATCAAAGTATTGCTGAATTTCTTGACGATTTTCAAGGCAATACCTTAAAAACTCACACAGTAAGTTTCTAAAAAATGATTTTATAAATTTTCCAGTGATATATGTGATATCATTCATTCAAAAATGAAAAGCAGATTATGACGATTGTCTGAAAGCTTTTTTTGCAGGATTGTTAAAAAATTTCAATCAAATATTTGATGAAGCTTCTGCAAGATGCAACAATTTTTAAGAATCCTCAGTTTTTCTCCGAAATTTTTTTTCGATGCATAGAGAAAAAAACCAACACAAATTAACAGAATTTTGGCTGTTTATCAATTTGTCATCCAGGAAAGTAGAACAATCTCACTTGTTGTAAAGACAAACAGTTTTGTCTATTTTTGTCAAATATGCTTAGTAAAATTGATATAAAAAGAATATAAATATAAAGGATGTTCATATATTTTAATATGAATGATAAAGCATGTTGATCCCATGAATGATCCTTAAGACAACGCTAATAGTAGGTTTCTTTTTAGAGACTTGGTTCCGATTTTTATGTAAGTTTCTAACAATTATCCATTTTTAATGGGAGGTCTCTTTTTTCTAATTATGAATGCATTTATTCGTGATGCAAAATGGCACAAGTTCCAGAAAAACTTGGAGCGACTATAACGGGTCCAACAGGCTCTTCAAGAACTTCGGCTCAGAGGAAAAGCTTCAGGAATTATCATGGTGATTTTATTTAGATTTTTTTTTCAGAGTCTCCTACAGAGATCTCTCCAGAAACTCTTCTAGAGATTTATCGAACAATTCTCTTGAAAACTCTTCCATCGATTTTTCAAAGGATGCCTAGAAGATTTTGCTCCAGGAAATCCTTGGAAACTCCAAACCTACAACCTTTAGTAATTTCCTCAGGAATAACCTTGATTTTTTTTAAGCTATCCTAGAATTTACACAAATATTTTTTATACTTCAACTGAATTCTCCGATTGTTACTGACGAATTCCACCCAGAATGTGTCGAAAAAACAAAAAATCGTGCTCGATAATCTTCGATTTGGATTAAATTGTGCACATGTTTTTTGGTATGATAAGCGTTTTCCAAAAATTTATCAAAAATCATTTTGACTCAAGAATATTTTGTTTAAACAGGCTCAGAGTTTCTGAAGGGATGAGTGAGAGTAGTGTGTAGTGAACCTGTGGCTGTGATTCTACGGAAGATTTCTGCTGTTTTTCCAACTCTATAAAAGCTTTCTGTGTAACTGGCCTCATCTTCTAGTATTGCGGATGCCTGGTGTATAAAATATTAGTCGCCAAACTACTAGTTCTCCCTTCCAAGACATTTTTTGTGACCGCATCTCCGTCACTTTGATACGGTTGTTTGTGAAGTTGATACAACGCCTCAAACATTCAAGAACTCACTACGCTATTGTTTCACATCTGTTGCTGTTTGAGTGGTACCCAACACAATGGTAAAAGGCAAAACCAACTTATCTGTGCCGCTGGGAAGAAATAATGATGGTAACAATGTCAAGCGCTCCAGGGACGATCTCGATAAATCAGAAGGAGATGAAATCGAGAATTTGAATGATCTCTTCGTTCGGATGCAAAATATGTTCCAGACCACCAACGCCAAAATAGATGTGTGTAAGACTGATCTGCAAACGGAGATATCGACGCTGAGAGAAGATGTTCACCAGTTCAAAGAGGAATGTACGTCTAATATCAACAAACTATCCGATTCGTTGACCGAAATGCGCACCTCAGTTCATCAAAACAAGGAACGAATCAGTGCTGTCGAGAAATCGAACGATTTGATATTATCTGGTGTTCCATACGTTGCTAACGAAGATGTGGGCCAAATCGTTCAGAGGATCGCGATTGCTCTAGGTTTCTCGGAACAGAACACACCACTGATGTTCTCAAAGCGTTTAGCTAAAATCCCTATTGCAAACGGTGCCACTCCACCAATAGTTATACAGTTTGCGTTCAAACTAGCTAGGGACGACTTTTACCGACGATACTTCACTGTACGTAATCTGTCGTTGATTCACATCGGGTTCAACGTAGATAAACGCATCTTCCTGAATGAAAATTTGACGGACCAAACACGTCGTATCAAAGGAAAAGCCAATCAACTTGAGACGCACAGGCAAATTGTACGCTGTTTTCACCAAGGACGGTTGTGTATTCATCAAGCCTACTCCGGAGGATGCGCTATTCTGATCCGTTCGTTGGATGAGTTAGATGCTTATAACCCTTCCGCTTAGTTTTTTCTTATCCTCCCCATTCATCCATGTATTCTATCCTTTATTCCATGACTCCATCCATGCCTGAAAGTCAAATTTGAAACAACCTTTCCTTTAAGCTTTTGTATAATCCTGCCTAGCTAGTCCGTGGCTCCCATCCTTGAGTTTTCCTTCCAATCTTCTTTCCTAAAAGTCTTGACCTGCTGTTGGAAATGGGGGACCTGCTCGGGATGAATGCTGCTGCTGTTGTTGAAGATACTGTTGCTGCTGTTGCTGTTAGATATCGTTATTGATTGCTGCTTGGATGCTTTTCTATCGCCATTAAGAAATTAATTTTGATGCTGATCTTCGGTAGATTCACTATGAATGTGTTGAATATGATGATTGAACTATTGAATTATTGTAAAATGAATGATTACTCATTGCTCTTTTTGATTGTTGATTCCTCAGGGTTGGGTTACACGACGTGTTTATGCTGGTTTGATCGATTGTTACTTTACTACGATGCCGGGTGAAAATTTCAGTAATGCCTCTACAAATGTGTGTATTCCACGAGTTGTGATGAATTGCGCGCTGGATTCAGACTACCTCAATATTTGTCATGCAAACATTCAAAGTATTTGTGCACGTGAATTAAGTAAGTTTGAAGAATTCAAATTGTGTTTTTCATAATAGTAAAGTTGATGTAATCTGCTTAAGTGAAACCTGGCTCACGGATAACATTCCTGATTCACTCATTGAAGTAGAAGGGTATAACATTGTTAGAAATGATCGAATTCACAGTCGTGGTGGGGGTGTTTGTATATATTATAAAAGTTTTTAAAATGTAAACTTCTTTCTGTTTCAGAAGCTATGGTTGGAATGGTCACATGAGCCGCACTGAATTTATGTTTTAGAGATTATGCATAATTATGATAAATTTTTGCTATGCGTATGCTACAATCCTCCAGGAACAGATTGTTCGGAAACTCCTATTCGATAAATTGGGGTGATCTTTCTCTGCAGTACCGCAATGTTTTATTATTAGGTGATTTTAATACTAACTGGAACAAAACGGATAGTAAAACGGAACGATTTAAAAGTTGCTTAGACAATTACGGCTTAAAATGCTTAAATTCAATGAACACCCATTTCCATCATAATGGTAGTTCTTTATTAGATCTCGTTTTTGACCAATAATCCAGAGTTTGTATTGAACTTAAATCAAGTTTCGGCACCTGCTTTTTCGAAACACGACGTACTTTTTTGCTCAATCAATATAAGTAAATCTAATGAAGAAACTACTCGTACATATCGTGATTATAGTAGCATTAACGTGCCTCACCTAATAAATGCGTTTTAATGGCATTAATTGGGAACCTTCTTTATAGTATGAGTGAGAGTGATTTAGCCTTAAACTTCTTCAACCTACAACTACTAAGATTGTTTAATGAATTTGTACCTGTTCGTACAACAAAGCCTAAGAAAAATCCGTGGTTCAATCAAAGAAATTGCAAATGCAATAGTCGAACGCAATATCGCTTATCGTCTTTGGATTGCTAATAGATCTACTTTCAATCATAACCAATTTAAACGTCTTCGTAACAGAACTACTACTTTAATTAATAATGCTAAGGCAAATTATGTGTCAGATAACCTTTCAGCTTCTAGTACAAGCAAAGATTTGTGGAAGAGAATTAACAATTTAAATATTTCCAAGACTTCTGAACGTAATGATAAATTCGATAACAGCATTGACGAAATCAACGATTATTTCAGCTCAAACTTCACCTTCGATGAGGATTTACCATCTGTGCCACCTAAAAATGTATATGGTTTCAGATTTTCCGAAATTTCTGAGAATGATATTATAATTTCTATCAATTCTATAAAATCTAACGCAGTAGGCTTGGACGAAATTCCCCTACGTTTTATTAAACTTTTGTTTCCTTCCATTTGTCCAATCATACATTATATTTTCAACTTAATTGTATCTTCGTCAAAATTTCCTTCAAGCATGGAAAACATTCAAAAATAATTCCTATAAAAAAGAAGGCAAAAACGTTAAACTTAGAAAATCTCCGTCCAATTAGCATTTTATGTGGTTTATCAAAAGTCTTTGAGCGGATTTTGAAATATCAAATTCAAGAGCATATCGAAAACTTTGACCTCATGCATACTTTCCAGTCAGGGTTTCGACGTGGTCACAGTACAACATCCGCTTTTCTAAAAGTACACAATGACATTCTTTCAGTTATCGATAGAAAAGGTGTAGCATTTCTTTTCCTTTTAGACTTTTCTAAAGCATTCGATAGGGTTTCACATACCAAGCTTTTAAAAAAACTATCCTATGATTTTTTATTCTCTAGACCAGCAGTAAATCTTATGCAATCATATTTATCAAATCGAAGTCAATCAGTTTTTGCTGGTGGAGCCTTTTCCAAGACCTGTTCTATTTTGTCTGGAGTACCGCAAGGCTCAATCCCTTGGGCCTCTTTTATTTTCTTGCTTCATCAATGATTTACCTAACGTTCTAAAACATTGTTAAGATCCACATGTTCGCCGATGATGTGCAACTCTATCTGGCTCTAGAGAAGTTGATTTGTCACTTATGTATCAGCTAATTAATGATGACTTGTCTCGCATCATACGTTGGGCGGATGAAAATCTTTTGCAAATCAACGCTTCTAAACAAAAGTGATGTTTATTTCAAGAAGCACTCATAACTACTCCTTGCCATCGTTTCGTCTAGGCAATGATCTTTTGGAGTACGTTAATAAGGCATCAAATCTAGGTTTCATAATTCAAAATAATCTTGAATGGGACAGTCACGTCAATAATATGTGCCAGCAAAATTTATAGCGGATTGAGATTGTTGAGAATTTTCATCAAATATGTTACCAACTTCAGTAAAATTACAACTTTTCAAATCATTGCTGCTTCCGCATTTCATGTACGGTGATGTATTACTTATAAATGCTTCTGCCAGAGCTATAGACAGACTCAGAATAGCATTAAATTGTTGTGTACGTTATGTTTATAATTTGTCAAGATTTTCTCATGTGTCACGTTTTCATCCCAAGTTGATTGGATGTCCATTTTATGATTTTTTCAAAATGCGATCATGTCTAACTTTGTTCAAGATTATTCGATTGCAACACCTTCATACTTGTACGAAAACTTAAACCCTTTCCAAAGCTATCGCACTAGAAACTTTATAATACCGCGATATAATACAGCACACTTTGCGAATACCTTATTTGTAAGAGGCATAGTATTCTGGAATCAATTACCAAATGAAACCAAAAACTTAAATACTTTTCAAAAGCTTCCAGCAAGAATGCGTCAAATGGTTCAACAGGGGAATCAACAAAATTAATAACTACGGAGTATCAGAAACATAATATTAAGTTAAATGTATTCCTTCAAAAATAGCTAATTGTAGCGCTTTAAAAGGAATTTTCCTTATGCTACATTGATATGAACAAGTAAATAAATAAAAATAAATAAATGGGCCTATATATTAGAGTGGTTAAAAAATCGATTTTGCTCCACACCGCTCATTCGATTCTAGATCAAATTCTGAGTGTCCTCCCAAAATTTGAGCTCTTCAGGATGGAAAACTGAGACTGCACAGACCCTTTAAAGTTTATATGGGAATTACTATGAGAAAAGCAACCAATTCATTCAATCGGTCATAGTATTTGCCCATGTGCTCTTGGAGATTAGAACTACGTTGATACTGTGAAATACATTCATCAGCTACAACTTTGCCGAAGACCGTTCTCAAATCGGACGCCTCAGTAATTAGTTATTGATTTATATCCCAGTCCCAAATTCTTCAGCAGTGCTCATTCAACTTCTGAACAGGCAACATTGCTGCACCTGGCGCGAAAGATAGCACGCACAAATCATGGCTACTATGTTTTACTGCATATACCCAGTGATGCCTGCAGAACAGCCCAATAATTATAGTCAAAGTATTACAACTCATTCAAAAATCAATAACTAATTACTGGGGCATCCGTTTAAAAAACGGTCTTCGGAAAAGTTGTAACTGATAAATGTATCTCACAGTATCAACACAGTTCTAATCCTCAAGAGCACATGGGCAAGCACCATGACCGATTGAATGAATTGTTTGCTGTCCCATAGTAATTCCCATATAAACTTTAAAGGGCTTGTGCAGTCTCAGTTTTCATCCAAATGAGCTCAAATTTTGGGAGGACACTCAGAATTTGATCTAGAATCGAATGATCGGTGTGGAGCAAAAACGATTTTTTGAACCACTCTACTATATTTTTACATGCACCTTTTCGAAAAATTCTTACTCCAAAACTTTTGATTTATGAGAAAAATGTTACATGAAGAATTTGTAGTGAACCGTTTAGACTATGAGTAAAAAAACACACTGAAAAAGTATTTTATTTATTTTCATATAAAAATCAAAAATAAAACTAAAATTTTGAATTACACAAAAACCCCATTTTTAATATTTTTCATATTTTCACTATAGAATCTTGGCAGTAAACAGATGTTTGGGACAATGTTCCATGATGGAAAAACTTTTGATAAAAAGTTTTTCTTTGAACAAACTTTGGCCGATCGTCAAAATTTTATTTTTTTTTATCAAAGTAAATTTGTTTCGATGATACAATAAGAATCTTTAAACTATTCTGAACCAAAATGATTATCTTAATCACTTTACTGGAAGTAACAATTCCCGAATTATCTAAAGTTTCATGAAAAAAAATATAAGTTGAATAATTAAATGGGCCATTTTCATAAGTAATTCGCGATTTTCCATCAAGGAAAACAAGAAAGTGGAAAAAAAAATATTGTCTTTACTC
>NW_018736549.1:0-43119 GCF_002204515.2 Aedes aegypti
CCGTATCATCCGCGAAGCAAACAATTTGACTGGATCTCGTAAAAATCGTACACCGACTGTTAAGTCCAGCTTTCCGCATAACACCTTCTAGCGCACTATTGAACAACATACACGAAAGTCCAACACCTTATCGTAGTCCCCGGCGGGATCCAAACGAACTGGAGTGTTCGCCTGAAACCTTCACACACCCTTCATCGTCGCTCTTATCAGTCTCGTGAGCTTCCCGGGAAAGCTGTTCTCGTCCATGATTTCCCATAGCTCTACGCGGTCGATATTATCGTATGCCGCCTTGAAATCGATGAAAAAGTGATGCTTTGGGACCTGGTATTCACGACATTTTTGGAGGATTTGCCGTACAGTAAAGATCTAGTTCGTTGTCGATCGGCCGTCTACGAAGTCGGCTTGATAACTTCCCACGAACTTGTTTACAACAGATGACAGACGACGGAAATGATCTGGAATAATATTTTGTAGACCGCATTTGGAATGGTGATTGCTCGGAAGTTCTCACAATCTAACTTGTTGTCTTTCTTGTAGTTCCTTAGTTCCACTCCTCCGGTAGCTGTTCTGTTTCCCAGATTATGCCTATCAGCCTATGCAGACAAATGGCCAGCCTCTCCGGGCCCATCTTTATGAGTTCAGCTCCGATATCATCCTTACCAGCAGCTTTATTGTGAGCTGCTGAATGGCATCCTTGACCTCCCTCAAAGTGGGGGCTGGTTGGTTTACATCGTACGCAGTACTGACGAAGGCATTTCCTCCGTTGTCCCGTCCTTCATTGCCTGTGCTCTCAGTGCCATTCAGGTGTTCGTCGAAGTGTTGCCCCTCTAAATGTTAAAGGAATGTGAAATAGTCGATTTTTCAGAACAAAATATCATATAACTCCGAAAATATAAGAGATACATCTTTGCAGTCTTAGAAAGAAAGGCGTATTTTATTGATTCATACAACTCTGTTGTACGTACATAAGAAAAATCTAAAAAATACCTAAAATAAGATAAAATCAAAAAACTAGTATTAAGGGATCGTTCACGAAAAACGAACCATATCTCTTAAAATACAATAGATAGAGTTAAAGTGTGTTCAGAAATTTTAATTTAGTGAAATTACCCACAACTTTGCCGAATACATCATTGATGTATCTTCACTTTAGAAAAAAATTAAATTCTATCCCACTGCTAGGTGGATTGATCACAAAAATAATACTTTCTTAAGAAGGGCCTCTACATCCCGAATAACTTCTCTGAAGACACAATTTCGATCACGAATATAGGCTCTTGGAAGCACTGTGCAATGGTGTAATTTATTCAACCCATGCCAATGATGGAAAGGTTTAGTTACAAAATCACTTACCGTGTAACAAACTAGTCTCTAATATTAATATACCTACAGAAAATATCGACCGTGATTGTTTTATATTATTTTTGTTTTGGCTATATCGGTCAGAACAACAGAAGCTGGTACCACTGTGCTTGGCATCTACATGTTTTAAAACATGAGCTTTATCATTGCCAGCATTGCTGAGTTATTTTACTATTTTTGACTTTATATTACGCCATACGTCGTAATACTGTAAAATACTTTTAATATTCATCGTTTGGACAGAATGACATGTGGTAAATGAAATGTAATTTTGAAATCAACCCTGGAAATCAATTTTGTTTCAATCTGATGTATGATGGAATGTAATAGATCACACATGATGTAATAAAGCATTTAACAGCATGTCAATTAACGATGGCATGACGATTACACAAATTTCTAGAACACGTTACGATAAAGTCCTTCTGGGCAAGTTATTTTTCTTTGCTGTGTTTCCAATTTAATTGAAAATGATAATTATAAAAACGTGAGGGGTAAACGCACAGCAATACCAAATACCGAATTCTTATCAGATCTAAGATCTTTCCAGGTTGAATATTTCGTTGAGTAAATGATTCTTCGTATTGGTCACAAGATATACAAATGCATAGGGGCAATAAGTAAGTATTTGAACTTGGAAACATGACGCCAGAAAAAAGAAAAAATATACCAATGATTTAGTTATTTGGGCATCGAATTTTATAGTGGAACCACAAGTTTTTGTTAAGAGATACACTGCTCATAACTGCATATTTGTCACATTCGACATTTTTGACAATTTTGAGTTAATACCGTGGAAAGCCATTAAAATCATGATTACTTCGACCAACTTAATAAAATCTTGAGAATGTTCCAGAAATTTCGAAAAAAATACCATGTTGTTTTGTCACATTGCTAAATATAACCGCATAACGGTCACATTGGGATTATACATGGGCCTCATAATGTTGTGATAATGAAATTTTCTATCAGAATAATTTTCTGCCTATTCACCCAATATGGGATATGCACTGTAGCAATTCTAGCTTAAAATAAGTATGAGCTCTTGGTAATTTTTATAAATTTTAGTTCCTTTCCATAATGGCGAAAAATGAATAATTGGTACTCCATTTACTCAATGCCTACTTTTGTCGAATGTTACAAATATGCAGTTATGGGAAGTATATCGTTATAGCGATTTTTTACCATGGGTTGTATAAGAATATCCCGGTTCGAACTTGTTAATACCGCCATACTGATGAATAAAACACATGTTTATGGCGTTTTACGTTACCTCAGGTGTCAATGTTAAGGCCGTTACAAAACATCCATGACCGGTGTATAGCATGACACGGGAAAAAATATGCCAAGAATGTATAGAATGGCGTAGAAAATTGTCAGATCATTGTTACGCGTTTAATGGATATTCCCCTTGCTGATAACTGTACGCTAACGTTCACCTAGCTTTCCGCGCATATATCACCGCACTTGTCAGGTCGACTTTGTCACCGAGCGCAATTGTTTGCATAAACGTGGTTCAGCAGCACAGGCGGTAGCCGAATTAAATCCACCCGCAACGCCCATTCTCTGCGTCACCCATACTATTCACCGACGTAGTCTCTAGTATTACGGCGGCGTGGCCTGTATCTATTACTAGAAGAAGTGATTTAGAATGAGTAATTATATCTGCAGCGCCAGTCATTTGAATACTCACATTTCCACAGCCGAGTAGGCTTTTACAATTACAGTTACCAACAAAAAATGATACACTTCTGATGTGTTTCAAAACAAAATACATCAAAAATTCTAAACTCAATTGTATGTGCTCCATAAAGTCATGTCAACATTTAATCTATGTTGTACAACAAAAACATGTTAAGATCAAATGTACGGAAAATGTGAGTACTATGAAAGAACAGTGGATGTGTTATCTCAATCTAATGGAACCTTTGGAAGCCTTTTCAAAATTTATGAATATATCAACAACCATTATGTAGCGTATATTTTATTATCCAGTCATTGAGTTCCCATATATCACAGATAGGACACACTAGCGGGAGATCTTTATTTCTGCTGCTAACTGTATATCTGTATCCATAGATTATAATTGTTAATCACCAGACTAGGGAATGCGGTTGAACAACTCGGTAGGGCTGTTTGATATGTTTAAATAATGTGTACACCCTTTGCGAATGGGGGTCCCTATTTGATGGGAAATGCGTCAGAATTGCCTTTCAGGAGATGCAGGATTCGACTTTCGGCGAGTAGTGTAACTTGAACCTTGACACCTCTTCCAAAGACGAAATAAACTCGTAGCAATTGGGCTCAAAATGGGTACCTTTCCTTGTACTAACCAAGTTTGAATTAAAATTGCATTAAATGCAGTACACGACTTTTTTGTCATTTTTGCTCTATTGCCTAACCTCCCTAAATTTGAGTGATTTTGAGAATTTTGAAGGTCCAAGCAAGGTTCACGCGTCGCCGGAATTACTTTTTTTTTCGTTTCACACATTTTGTTTGCTGGGCAGTCATTTTTAAAGGCTCAAGCTATCGATCTCGGGTTTACGCGTCGCCGAAGTGATTTTTTATGTGTGTAGGGTGCAGAACCATTTGGGCACTTCCATGATTCACTTTGGTATAGGGGGTTTTTCTAGGCCGAATTGCAATAAGGAGCACTCCAGTACGACGCATATTGTGGCGAAATATGAGCTTTTTAGCTTTCAAAAAACCCCACTGCCGAAGTGAATCAAAAGTGCCTAGAATTGGATCCGGCTCCCTATCAAGCAAGTTGATGAAGCTTATGGTGGCTCAAGAAAGGATGGATGATGAATTTGGTGAGTTCGTTTCATGCTTTCATTTTAAATGTATATGATATTCTTAAACACAGTTTTATCATGACAACAATAGGAATGCTATTTTCATATGTTCAATCAATAAAATATAAATGGTTTACTCTAGGTTCAAGTTTTTTGAGTGACCTATTGGCAATAATTTCTGCTGACTTTCTAATACTAGCATCTCTAGCCATTCGCTTAATGTTGCCACCGATACCATCTATTTATTTATTTATTTCATGTCGTCAATCAGAAGTAGACCATTTTGTTACAATTTTACACTTAATATTATATAGTTTGAAAACGTTATTTTCTTAATCTAGTTCAAATTTTGATATGACATAAATTTTTGTTTTAGTTCCGATTTCGTCATAGTAAAGTCAATGGTTTCGCAATGTTTATTCACAAGGACCTTTTCCATGTGAGTTTGGGAAAAAGTGCCATTCTGCTTTAATTTTATAATCATTTTCATGGTTGCATACATTTTTGAAATTTGACATTAAGCGAATGGCTAGAGATGCTAGTATTAGAAAGTCAGCAGAAATTAATAACGCTAAACAATTTTTCGACTGGCCTGTGTCGCAAAAGGTGAAAGACCAATTTAAAAAAGATTGGGAATTTATCTATGCAACTGAAAATAACTATTCAGAGGCTGAAAAATTTTTTCAGGAAAGATTTCTAACCTTGTTCCAATTCCTGGAACAAAAAAATATCATTCATTTACCGTTTTGTCTCAAATTCCGAACAGACTCATATTCCGAACACTTGATTTTTGTATTTTGATTTGTTTGTATTTTGATTTGGTTGAAATGTTTCGCTGAAATATGTCATCTAATTACAAGGAAATGGCAGTCAATTCCAATTCAATTTTAACGTATTCCAATCTATTTTATACCTCGGGAGAAGTGACGATTCTCTAGTTCAAGACCAGTAAAACTAGCCCAGATAAATTTGTTTGCGAAATTATTCATTTGATTATGATTTATTCGTGCTGTTCGGAATTTGAATCAACACAGTGTTCGGCATTTGAATCAAAATGTTGTTCCATACATTTATGTGAAAACAATACTAAACAAATTCAAACAAACAATTTTATCAGCACACCCAACAGCTAACAGTTAGGCTTTGCGGAAAAATTGAAATTTTCACAAATATCATCTAATTTATACCTATCAGATGTATTTGAAGTCACTGTTGGCCTTAAGTGTTCGGAATATGAGTCAAAACGGTATACTAAATAACGAACGAAGCATTTTTGCTAGTGAATTCTCAGATGCACATGAAAACCAAGAAAATACAGCATGCTTTGTTCTTAATAATACAAAGAAACGAAAATCTTCTGGTGTTAGCAACCAAAGACAATCTCCCGGTTGAAAAAATAGATAATATTAAGATGAAAATGTAAGTTATATACTGAATAATTGAATAAATAAAATTAAATAATAATAATAATAATCTTATTTGTTCCATAGAAAAGAAAAAATCCCTTTTCAATGTAATGAAAAATTGAGGAAGAAACAGTTTTTTTCAGTTTTCCTTAGCGGTGTAATGTTTCATGAAAAATATCATCCATTCTGACTTATACTTCATTAAAACAAATCCTATATCTTTTTTTTCAGATGTTTTAGAAAATTTACAATTGCTTTGATAAACAATCTTGAAATATGGGTTTTCACAGAAAAGGCTTATATGGTCATTTTCCACAAAATTAGCCATAACTCAATAACGAAAAAATAATACATTTCAAAAATTTCAGCGATTAAAGCTTATGAAATTAACCTCTCAAAAATATATTTTGAAAGTTTTCCACTAATTGGAACATAGTTTTTTCCGGCTTTTCTTTACGAATTTTCTCAACGGTGGAAAATTTTGTGGAAAACTGTTTCCAGTTAATATTTTGTTTTTATTCTTGAGAAAATTTGCTTTCATTTTCATTAAAAAAACTTTGTTTCTACGATGCTTCTTTCTTGAGTTATGATTTTTCAAAGAAAAGGCTCAAAATGGCACATTTGCACATTTTTTACAAAATTGGCCATAACTTAAAAACGAAAAAAAACACCGTTCAAAAATTTCAGCGATTTAAGTTTATAAAATTATCTTCTAAAAAATATTGTTTTTGAAAATTTTCAACGAGTTGAAGCATAGTTTTTCCGGCTTTTCTTTACGAATTTTCTCAACGGTGGAAAATTTTGTGGAAAACTTTTTCCAGTTAATTTTTTTTTATTCCTGAGAAAATTTGCTTTTATTTTCATAAAAAACTTTGTTTTTACGATGCTTCGTTCTTGAGTTATGATTTTTCAAAGTAAGTAGTGTCAGAGGAAAACAAAAAAATTCCAACTGAGTTTTCCGGGAAAATAAGCGACCCTGAATTTTTCTCATTTTTTTTATTCATATATTGATGAGCCCTGCCTGTGGAAAAAGTTTCATGAAAATCTGAGACCCTTCGGCCCACTTTGTACGGAAATAAAAAAAAATCCCCAGTACTGAAAATTAGGCCGTTATGTTGTTCAACCTATTGATGTTTCCTAAGATTTCCTAAAAGAAATCACTCAAAGGGGTTTTCCCTCTTTCAAAAGTTTTGATTATAAATAAATAATGATAATAATAATGATGATTAGAGTGGTTCAAAAAATCGTTTTTACTCCACATAGCTCATTTTATTCTAGATCAAATTCTGAGTGTCCTCCCAAAATTTAAGCTTATTCAGATCAAAACTGATACTTCACAAGCCCTTTAAAGTTTATATAGGAATATTTATGGAAAAAGCAAGCAATTCATTCAATCGGTCATAGTGTTTGCCTATATGCTCTTGGGGATTAGAGCTACGTTGATACTCTTAAATACATTTATCATCTACAACTTTGCCGAAGACCATTTTTAAATCGGACGCTTCAGTAATTAGTTATTGATTTTTGTATGAGTTGAAAAACTTTGGCTATAATAATTGGGCTGTTGTACAGTCATCACTTGATATATGCAGTAAAAGCGTGGAAGCGAATGCTTACAACAAGCAATCGCAGAAGCGCGCGAGGCAGCCGTCAGGGGAGGAGCTACCCGGCGGCGCTCGTAAGGCCAGGCGGATACTTCCCTGAAAACCGGCAGAAGTGTCGGAAAATCGGACCCCAGCCAGGCGTCCCGGAAAGCCGAGAAGGGTGGGCCCGAAAAGGCTGGCCCCTCGCGGAGTGATGGGAACAAGGGGTTGCGACCTTTGAGAGGTCCTCCATCACCACAGGTCAGGGCGGAGCAGGGGGGGACGCCCCCTGGACAACCGTAGTGCAAAAGAAGAAGAAGAAGAAACAGGAGAATCAGGAGCGTAGGAGCGTAGGTAGGAGGGTAGGTGCCAAGCGCGAAAAGGGTGATGCGATCATCATCAAGACGGAAGAGTCCAAGTACTCGGAAGTCCTGAAGGCGATGCGCAGTGACGCGAAGCTTGCGGATCTAGGAGCCGACGTACGCAGTGTCAGACGCACTCGTACAGGTGAAATGATCCTCGAGCTTAAGCGCGACAAGGAGCGCAAGGGCGCCGCCTACAAAAGTTTGGCGGAAGAGGTCCTTGGCGAAGGTGTCGAAGTGAGGGCTCTGACGCAGTCAGTGACTCTGAAGGTGATGAACCTTGACGAGATCACCAACGCAGAAGAGCTCGTCACGGCCCTGCAGCAACAGTGCGAAGTTCAGGTGCCCACTGCCGCCGTTCAGCTACGGAAAGGTCCGGCAGGTACTCAGGTGGCCTTAGTACACCTACCTGTGGCGGACGCAAATAAGTCCGCTAAGGTAGGTAAGATCAAGGTTGGTTGGTCAGTATGTTCACTGAACATACATGAGCAACCGGTGATCTGCTTTAGGTGTAGGGAACCTGGACACAAGTCCTGGGGCTGTAAAGGCCCTGATAGGACCAAGTTGTGCAGGCGTTGTGGTGAGGAAGGTCATAAGGCACTAGGCTGCAAGAACCCTCCCAAGTGCTTGATTTGTTCCGGCAAGTCCGTGAACAACAATCACCCAACGGGAGGCTCAAGGTGCCCGACCTTCAAACGAGCCATTAACGAAAAGTCACAGTGCAGGTAACGCAGCTGAACCTGAACCACTGTGACGCAGCTCAGCAACTGCTGTATCAGTCAGTTGCTGAGTGGGGGACGGACATCGCCATCATATCGGACCCATACCGAGTACCCGCCGGCAACGGCAACTGGGTCGTGGATGGATCCGGAAAAATGGCGGCGATATGGACAACGGGTAAATACCCTGTCCAGCAGTTGGTGTCTACTACCTACGAGGGCTTCATGATCGCCAAGGTAAACGGGGTCCTCTTCTGTAGCTGCTATGCGCCTCCGAGTTGGTCGACCGAGCGGTTCACGCAGATGCTGGACTGTATGATGACCGCGCTGACAGGGCGAAGGCCAGTAGTAATAGCGGGTGACTTCAATGCCTGGGCCGTGGAATGGGGAAGCCGTAACACGAACCAGTGAGGTCAAATCCTGCTAGAGGCACTGGCCGTGCTAGATGTCGATCTGGCTAATGTTGGTACCAAAAGTACCTTCAGCCGTAACGGAGTGGAGTCGATTATCGACGTTACTTTTTGAAGTCCTGGCCTAACGAGTAGTTCGAACTGGAGGGTAGACAATACCTACACTCACAGCGACCACCTGGCGGTTCGCTACAGTATCGACTACAACAACAGCAGGCAGCGGGCTTAGGAAGCGGCTAGGTCAAGGCCAAGCCCTCGTAGGTGGAAGACATCGTACTTCAATGATGAACTACTTAGGGAGGCGCTCCGCCGTGAGCGTAACCTACTCGGTCTAAGCGGGGACGAACTGGTAGCGGTGCTTACGCGTGCATGCGATGCGACCATGCCTAGAAAAGTCTACCCTAGGAATGGGAGACCACCGACGTACTGGTGGACTCAAGCTATCGCGAACCTGCGCCGTGCCTGCCTACGGGCCAGGAGACGGATGCAGCGAGCACGTACCGAGCAGGAGCGTGAAGAACGACGGGCGATGTTCACCGCTGCCAAAGTCGCGCTGAAGTCCGAAATAAGGGCAAGCAAAAATGCCTGCTTCGAGGGACTCTGTCAGAGTGCCAACGCGAACCCGTGGGGTGATGCCTACAGGATCGTTATGGCGAAGACAAGAGGTGCAATTGCTCCTACGGAGCAATCTCCACAGATGCTGGAGGGGATCATCGAGGGGCTCTTTTCGCGCCACAACCCTAGCCCATGGCCTCCTTTTGTAGGACAGCCGGGGATTGGGGCTGGCGATGAGGATAGAGTAACCGATGAGGAACTTGTAGGGATTGCAAAATCCCTAAGCATGGGGAAGGCACCAGGTCCGGACGGAGTTCCAAACCTGGCCCTCAAAGTCGCAATCTTGGAGGCTCCCGGTATGTTCAGATCTGCTATGCAGATATGCCTGGACGAGGGAGTATTTCCAGATGCGTGGAAGAGGCAGAGCCTGGTACTATTGCCAAAGGCGGGGAAACCACCCGGTGACCCGTCGGCGTATAGACCAATATGCTTGATTGACACGGTGGGGAAAGTGCTCGAGAAGATCATCCTCAACAGACTGTCGAGGTACACCGAGGGTGTAAATGGTCTCTCAAGCAACCAGTTCGGCTTCCGGAAAAGGGAGGTCCACCGTAGACGCTATTCTGACGGTTAAGAAAACCGCTGAGATAGCACTCCAGCGTAAGAGGAGGGGTATTCGCTACTGCGCAGTAGTGACTCTGGATGTAAGGAACGCATTTAATAGTGCCAGTTGGGCGGCTATTGCTGATGCGCTCCTGCGTCTTGGGATACCTGAGTACCTGTACAAGATTCTCGGAAGTTACTTCCAGAATCGGGTATTAGTCTATGACACAGAGGTGGGTCGGAAGTGCTTTCACATAACCTCAGGAGTCCCGCAAGGTTCCATCCTGGGTCCGATGTTATGGAATGTCATGTACGACGAGGTGTTGAGATTAAAATTCCCGGCGGGTGTGGTCATTGTTGGCTTTGCCGACGATATTACACTGGAGGTCTACGGTGAATCGATCGAAGAAGTGGAATTGACTGCAGCCCACTCAATCGCAATTGTGGAGGATTGGATGAACTCCAGGAAACTGGAATTGGCTCACCACAAAACTGAGGCTGTTGTTGTCAACAACCGGAAGTCGATGCAGCAAGCGGTGATCAGTGTAGGCGACTGCACAATCACTTCGAAGCGCTCCGTCAAACACTTGGGGGTGATGATCGACGACAAGCTTACCTTCGGTAGCCATGTCGATTATGCCTGCAAGAGAGCCTCCACAGCTATTGTGGCACTGTCCCGGATGATGTCCAATAGCTCTGCGGTGTACGCCAGTAAGCGTAAGCTTCTGGCCAGTGCCGCCTCGTCCATACTGAGGTATGGTGGCCCGGCTTGGGGCACGGCTTTGAGTACCGATAGCTACCGTAGCAAGCTGGAGAGTACTTATAGGCTAATGTGCCTGAGGGTTGCGAGCGCGTACCGTACCGTGTCACACGATGCACTCTGTGTCATCACCAGTATGATGCCTATTGGTATCCTTATCATGGAAGGCATAGAGTGCTTCGAAAGGCGCGGCACAAGAGGCATACGCAGGACTGCCAGACTGGCCTCCATGGTCAAATGGCAGCGTGCGTGGGACAGTTCCACCAAGGGAGTGTGGACTCACAGGTTGATTCCGAGGATAGATATCTGGGTCAATATGCGCCATGGGGAACTAACAATCCACCTAACACAGGTCCTTTCGGGCCATGGATGCTTTAGACAGTATCTACACCGTTTCGGTCATGCGGGTTCTCCCGAATGTCCAGTTTGTGCAGATTTAGAGGAAACGGCGGAACACGGAGAGACGAAGGGTTTGGCGGCAATTGAAATGGTTTAGTGGGTGGGGGGTGTAGTCCTGTTTACTGCTTGCATGTAGTAAATGGTCCCCAACCCCACACTCCCGGACCTCGGTCCGGAGTCTGTTGAGCAGATTATTCCCCATTGCTTAGAAGAAAAAAAAAGCAGTAAAACATAGTAGCCATGATTTGTGCGTGCTAGGTGCAGCAATGTTGCCTGTTCAGAAGTTAAATGAGCACTGTTGAAGAATTTGTGACTGGATATAAATCAATAACTAATTACTGATACGTCCGATTTGGGTCTTGGGTAAAATTGTAACTGATAAATGTATCTCACAGTATCAACGCAGCACTAATAACTAAGAGCACATGGGCAAACACTATAACCGATTGAATGAATTGCTTGTTTTTCCCATATAAACTTTAAAGGGCTTGTGGAGTTTCAGTTTTGATCTGAATGAGCTCAAATTTTGGGATGACACTCAGAATTTGATCTAGAATTGAATGAGCGGTGTGGAGCAAAAACGAACTGGCCTTGGGCCGAAAGTCTCTTTAATAAAGACATAAAAAATAATAATGATAATAACGGAATTTGCAAAAATATGTTTAGCAATGACATTGCATATCAACCAAGCAAATTGATATCTGAGTGCCTTCTTCGAATTGCTCTGGATTTTAACGACTTATCCAACTAGCTTCTGAATCTACATTCGTTTGGTGGTCAAATTTCGGCTGAGGTGAAGGATTTCAAGTGAAAATATGATCGATGCCCCTAGAAATAATCCAGCTACAACGACAATTTTTTCAATTACAAAGAGCATTATAAGGCAAGGCTTTTAAAAGATTATATTTATCCATTTAAACACGACTATCGAAATGATCGGAAAAGTTACATTTATTGATCTATTTCCCAGCTTAGTTATTCTAAATGGATAAATTCTCAGGTTGTGGACCAACTACAAAGGTTTATTAAACTGTATAGGGTAGAAGCACCGGTTTTGGCCAAACCGGTACATAGCCATCAGCATGAAACCTTTTGTGTTCAGGAGAAAACATTCACATGATAGAGATACGTTCATTTACTTGTCATTTACTTTACATAAGAAAAACAATTTATTTTCTTTTTAAAATTTTAACTCCCATACACCTAATTTGGCCAGGGTACTCCTAATTTGGTCGCTCTTATACAAAATCAATGTGATTAGCCAATTAAGGAGCCGAAATTAAATCTCTGGCCGAAACTGGCTCTGGTGGCATATATTGACCAACGAGATTTTCAAAGCGAAAAAATGGTTTTAGCTCATATCCGATATTTTATATAGGTAATATGGATTGAAAGCTTGTATTTGACATATCTATCTTCTATATAAATAAAAATGGAATGGTGTTTGTATGTCACGAAATGGCTTGAGAACGGGGAATCGGATAATGAAAATTCATCCGCAGTTTTGTTCCTGAAGTGTTCCGACGTGTTTGTGTATATAAAAAGCAAAGGATATTGAACGGGAATGTCGGGAAAAAGGGAGTGGACGGGAGTGTCGTTTTGCACGGAACGTATCATGGCGTTTTTCAACAGCCTACTTGATGGCAAGACAAAGTTTGCCGGAGCCTCTAGTTTGTAATATAAATAGGGCTTCCCATTTTATTTTTAATGACATTTTCTCTTAGGCTGGCCAAAACCAGTTCTTTTACCCTAGTGTTTTTCACTCAATAGTTGTTAATCCCAGGCATATTAGCCCAGGCACCCCTATCCGATCGCATATATCGGAAGGATTATGATTCTGTTTCATAACCAGTTCTGTACTATATTCATAGCACTGTAGGGCATTGAATCAAACATTTACATTTTCCTGTGGTGTTGATCGCGATCTGATCGATCCTATCGATCAATTATCTGCATTGTTTGAAAATTGATTGAGTGGAACTTAACTACAAATGAACCTTTCCACTATTATTTTCATTTTCAATAATGCATCGGCAAAATAATGGGTGTTTTGATCAACTTTATGATCTTTATAAATTATTTGGTTTATTCAATATGTTTAATAGAGTATGATTCAGTAATACAGAGGATAATTCGCGCAGTAGGGTGGATCCCTTTCGCAAAAAAAAAAAAAATAGAAATGAAAATGAAATATGCAGCTGTCATAGAAAAAAAACATTTTAAGCGACAAATCACATGCTTTAGGCCTAGACGAGCACTATAGAAACCATGTTTGAACATTTTTCAACACCTCGAAAACATCATGTTTGTTTTAGTCTCAATCGACTTGCAAGTATTTGAAAAATATATGAAGTTTATGATTCACTATTTCTAATAAAATATGCTTAGCCATGCAAAATGTCATCTAGAAGCAAAAATCTTCAATTTCAGTGTTTCTCAAAATATTCTTCCCCATTAACTTAACACCGCTTTGTAAGTAACAAGAACAAAAAGTATGCAAAAGCAATAGCGATCGTCATAACATTGGTTGCGACTTGCTCAAAAAAAAAATATCATTATGTGTTGCCCTATTACACAGAGACCCAGGAACGACAAAATGTGACTAATATCATGACGTTTGTGGTGTATATTAGATATAATTTGTTGAATTTACAAACTTAATAGATGCTAATTGTGGCAGCAAACAGTGCCATTTCCATCAAAGCTAATAAATAAAAACGATCGCAACGCAACACACGCCGCCGGTATTAAATCCACATGTCGTCTGTCGGAAAACAATAAACAATGTGATGATCGAAAGTTGGCCAATGACCAAGCATCAAGGATTTTTTTCGTGGGGGTTTCGTAATTTTTGCTATAGATACGTAGATCGGTGCGTTTATTTGTGATACGATCCTCAACTATGAAGAAGAGGAGCACTAAAATTGTCTAGGTGAATATCTCCATGAGACGCAAGATCAAACTATATCAATGCGTATGCGTAGGTATAGCCAGTGATAATTACATTTCTTCGCAATTCGTCATACATTGCTCCAGTTAACATGTACATATTGTATTTCACTTTACAAATGACGTATCAAAACTCCAGGATGTGATTCATTTCCGAATAAGAGTTCAAAGTGATACATAACCTACAAGCCTTCCCATAGTTATCATGTGGATGCTATTGGCATTGTCAATGTTATTTAACACCCTCTGACAGGGGAAACCCCTCTCGACAAGTGATAAAAGGTACCGAAAATCCGAGAAAAATACGTGTACACAGATGACTGTTTCATTTTTCGTATTGAATTCGGGAGAAATATTATGCTAAAAATCATATGTTTGATTTACAACCAGAATCATTATAGTGAAAAGCCAATCCTAATAGAAGTGTATTCACTAGCGATTAAACCCAATTCTAAGTGTGAATACAAACGCATCAATTCAAATAACTAAAAGCATCCTAATTTACCTTTAAGGTGAAACATCTTGGCATCCAAAGATGGCCGACTTGTGCATCTACTCACGTTTTCATAGACACTAAACTGAATAAATAGTACCGTCGATGGGGGTGACAATGGGTCTAGGGGGTGAGATTGGGTCAAAACGGAAAAAATATGATTTATGAAATATTTCAGCTAATAACGCTGATATTATCAGGTATCAGAAGGCCGGCTCCAAAGGCACGTTCCCCACCAGTTGGGAGATTTGTGCCATCGCCATATTTGAGCCTATTTCATCATCTACCCGATGGGAGAGGAAAGGGAAGGGAAAGATGGGAGGAAATAGGAGTGGGGTCCCTTGAAGAGGGAAGATCGCATAAGCGAAATGAGAGCATGTAGCTCCATACCACAATGGGTTCGAACAGCGCCCTAAAAAGGGCACTGCAAAACGCATGAGCGTAAAGAGAGCCTATAGCTCATTACCACAGCGGGTTAAGAATAACAGGATGTCCTGAAGATTCAGGCTTCTGTATTCAGTTTCACTTAATAAGTGTTTACCAAGTAATTGGAATCGCATTTGCGCAAAAACTGGACAGTTACATATCAGGTGATACGAAGTTCCATAATAGGAGTCACAATTATCACACACAAATGAGTCAGCACGCTGAATATTTGCCATGTGATAGTTGAGTCGGCAGTGGCCTGTCAACGCTCTGACCAAGAGACTGCAATTCTGCTTTGACAGATTTGTTAAATACTTCGCCACCTTTGGAGATGGCTCAGTAATATACAATTTTGTTTGACGACACGACTCCAAACTATTCCAATATTGCTTGTGCTGAGTTGCCGCCCAAGAGTTTATCTGAAGCTTCACCCAGCACTTCGAAATTGGAATAGCCGGCTCAGGGCCAATGAAGTCATGCGATGCTCCATCGCGAGCTAGCTCATCAGCCAATTCATTTCCAGCGATGGAAGAATGGCCAGGTACCCATACAAGGTTTACAGAGTTGACTGAATTCAGTTCCTCAATTTGAGTTCGACATGCGATAACAAGCTTCGACCTTGAGTTGGCCGAAGCGAGAGCTTTTATAGCAGCCTGACTATCTGAACAGAAGTATATGACTTTACCCATTACGCGCTGTTGAAGTGCTGATTGCACTCCACACATAAGAGCAAATATTTCCGCCTGAAAAACGGTGCAGTTTCTACCAAGTGAGTAAAACTGATTCAGCCTTAGCTCACGAGAATATACTCCTGCACCAGCTCTACCTTCAAGAAGGGAGCCATCAGTGTAACATACTATATTGTTTGATATACTTCTTTCCAAATAGCCAGACATCCACTCTTCCCGTGAAGGGAATTGTGTGGTAAATGTCCTGTAAGGAAAGTGACAAGCAATTGTGAGATCACTTGGAGCAAGGACAATTTTGTCCCAATTCACCAAAAGTGGAAACAACGAAGTGTGTGTAGATCTACGATTCACTGGATTTTTCTCCAGTAGATCCAGTTCCCATAAACGGTAAGAGCAAGAAAGTGCTTCTTGTTTAAGATATATGTGTAGTGGCGCAACGTCGAAAAGGGCCTCGAGCGCTGCTGTGGGAGTTGTAGAGAACGCACCAGACATCGCCATCAAGCACATCCTTTGGAGATGGCCCAATTTTGATTGGATTGTTCTCACTTCGCCCTTTTGCCACCACACAAGACATCCATATGCCAATATTGGTCGAACAACTGTTGTGTAAATCCATTTGATATATTTGGGTTTGAGGCCCCAAGTTTTACCAAAGGTTCGCCGGCATTGACCGAAGGCCATACAAGCTTTTTTGACTCTGAAATCAATGTGAGCTGTCCATAAAAGTTTGGAATCTAGAATGACTCCGACATACTTTACTTGATCAGTCACATTAATCTCAGTGCCAAAAAGACGTAAAGGTCGAATTCCATCGCGGTTTCGTCTTTCCGTAAAAAGAACAATAGATGTTTTATTCGGGTTAACCGAAAGGCCATATTGGCGACACCAACTCTCGACTACCTGAAGAGCACTTTGCATCAGGTCGAATAGGGTGCTTATGCACATACCAACTATCAGAGCTAGATAGTCGTCGGCAAATCCATAAGTTGGAAAACCGCAATTATTGAGTTGCCTCAATAGCGTATCTGCTACGAGATTCCACAAAAGTGGTGACAAGACTCCCCCTTGGGGGCATCCGCAAACACTCAATTTTCGAATCGCTGCTTGACGCAATGTCGAGAAGAGATGTCGGTTTTTTAGCATTTGATGAATCCAATTGGTAATCATTGTAGGTAGCCCATGGTTTCGTGCGGCTTCCAATATGGCATCGAAAGACACGTTATCAAAGGCACCCTCAATATCTAAGAAGACACCCAAGCAGGATTGCTTCTGAGCGAATGCTTTTTCGATATCGTATACAACTTTGTCTAAAAGAGTCACAGTGGACTTTCCAGATTGGTAAGCATGTTGATTCACATGAAGAGGCATGTTTGCCAAATAAACATCACGGATGTGATGATCGATAATGCGTTCCAGACATTTCAGAAGAAAAGAGGTCAGACTGATTGGTCTAAAACTCTTCGCTTCCTCATACGACGCACGTCCTCCTTTTGGGATAAACTTTACAGTAATATCACGGCAGGATTTGGGAATGTACCCGGTAGCAAAACTGCTTACAAGTAGCTTTTTCAAAACATGTTTGATAGACTCAAATCCCTTTTGGAGCAGAACAGGATAAATCCCATCCGCTCCTGGAGATTTGAAAGGAGCAAAACTATTAAGTGCCCATTGAATCGATTCAGTAGTTACGATACTGCGAGCCGAGGCCAGAGACTCGTAACTACATGAAAAGACATTTGGTTCATCCGTAGATGCTATGTCCACACATCCGGGGAAGTGTGTATTGAATAAACATTCTAAAACTTCTTCATCGGAAGAAGTAAAGCCACCATTAGGTAAGCGAATTTCGTTCACTTGGAAATCCTTAGATTTTGCAAGAATTTTGTTCAACCGACTGACTTCACTCAAACTGGAAACATTTGTACAAAGGTTTTTCCAGCCGGATCGTTCAGCAGAACGAAGAGCCTTCTTGTAAGCCTTGCGAGCTGACTTGAACGACTCTGATCCAGCTGAACGGCGTCTGTTCCAACTCCTTCTACATTGTTTCCTGAGTCTAGTCAGATCGGAATTCCACCATGGGGTCCCTCTTGTAGTCTTTACAGACCGCAGAGGACATGCTTCTTCAAAAGCTTCCATAATGTAGGATGTTGTAGTATCAACGGCATCATCCAGATCACTTGGATTTTCAATGGACGGAGAATATCCATGAAATTTGGTCGCAACCAATTCAATGTAGAGTTCCCAGTTTGTTGACCGGGGATTCCTAAAACGCAAAGTCTGCGCAGTTACATTTGAATGTTCAAAGAAGATGTAGCGATGATCAGATAATGATTCCTCATCTGATACATGCCAATTCGTCAACTCGTGACTGATTCTATTCGAGCAGAGCGTTATGTCTAACACTTCTTCTCTATTAGAAACCATGAAGGTTGGGCGATTGCCTATGTTAAGTAATCCAAGGTCTGTACTACTTAAGTATTCCATCAGACTGGAGCCTCTCAAATTGATATCCGAGCTGCCCCAGATGATGTGATGAGCATTGGCATCACTGCCCACGATCAGCGGAAGGCTTTTTGATACGCAGTGTACGACAACTCGTTTGAAGTCATCCGTTGGGGATGGTTCATCATGTGGTAAATATACCGAACAATAGACGTATTTCCTGTTGAGGTCACCAACAGAAACATCGATTGTGACAGCACATACATCTCTGGTAGTTAACTCAGAAATGAGTGTAGCAACGATTGCTTTATTTACGAGCACGCATGCGCGGGGCATGGAGCGCGAGTTTGCCATTTCAAGCTTGCTAAAAGTAGCAAAAACTGGGTCCACAAGGTTACCTAGATAGAAGTTCCCTCTACGAAAGTAGGGTTCTTGAACTAGCGCCACTTGGGCTGCACCATTTTGCATGAGTCTGCAAAGATTGATCGTTGCTGTTCTTTTATGCTGAAGATTGATCTGAGCTAACCTAACCGTAGCCACTACCCAAACTAGGCAGGATTAAGCTTTTTGCAATCTCAGCACGAAAAAGACCAGCAACGAAAAAACCAGATCGGTATCTATTTAAAGTCGCCAAATAATTCATCACACGTAATTCATCACAATATTCATTTTTAGAAATAGTAGTTTTTGTTTACTATATCAATAAACTTGTATGTTGAAACTTGATAAAATATACAACATTAAATTTCTCCTGTGCAAAATATCACGCATGTACTTGAACCTCTATCGTTAAATTAGTAGAAGGTTGAAAGTCTTTTCATTACACTTCACACGTATTTTCCGGAATCTATTTGATTTTTCCACAGAAATTACATTTTTTTCGGTACGGTGTCCAAAACATCAAAAATGGGGGTGAGATTGGGTCAAGCAAGACCGATAGTAAATGAAATTGCAAGTCCACTTTTTTGACATTTTACGGTGCCGGGTGTTCTCTTTTTTCATTAAGATGTGTTAATTCTCCCTAAATACAGCATCTCTGAAACATCAAACAAGTCTACTTGAGTAGTCCGTGCATTGAATAACAATGCAACGCATTTTGACAACTTCTCAAACCAGCAACTGTGTTTCGTGCGCAGCAACATCGTTAAATTTTATCAAATGGAATTATTTTTTGGAATTCAACTACTTACCAGTATTTTCATATTTTAGTAACATATCACCTAAGTACAAATGAGTTGGATCGCTGAAATATTGGGATTATGATGTCAACATCTGCCTGAAATGTATTGATCGTGGAAAGTCGTACCGAAATTTAACTATTTGCGAAGGTGTAAAATAATCACTGTTTCAGTAAACCTTTGGGGAACCTGAATATGCTTTATGGCATATCCCCATTGACCCCCAGACTTTGAAAACAATTAGAGGGAAAAAACAAGATAATTTATGTAAACTTGACGATGTTGATGTTGGGTTTTCATATTTTTCTCATAGATCTTCAATGTTTTTGGTATAATCGTTCTTTTAAGTGGGTTTATCATATCTGTGAAACTCTTATAAATCTTTTCGTCTTGTTTGCATCGTATTTCATCAATATTTTTCAGCTGTAAATGGTTTTGCAATCATATTCTCAAAAACAAGTTATTTCAATTATAGTGACCCAATGTCACCCCCTCTATGGGGTGAGATTGGGTCATTTTTCATTCACTTGTGGTGCCGCTGTGAATAAATATTTTTCTTCAATTTTTTGAACAGTTGTTAATGTACCATCAATGTACATATACACCAAATTTGAAGTTTATTGGAGTTAAATTGCGATAGTTATTCAATAAATAAATCGTACACATCCCTTTTTGACCCATTGTCACCCCCAACGACGGTAGTCAAACGTTCCTGGCATTCTATTTATTTATTTATTTCCATCTTCGACCGACTGGGTCGCACAGACTACTGGCTACAGCATTGAAATATTACAAATATCAGACAAACAATACAAAACTGGCTGAACGAAACCTCACAATCATTACAAAACACTACAGATTACATGAGAATATTGTACAGGAAAGTTTATATTGATAATTGACCTGTAGATGGCCGCCACACTGAATCTGAGAGATCTCTAAACATACGGCTTCCACTGGACCATTTCGAAGACCTTAATGCAGCATCTGGATACCGAGCATTGACAGTAACATTGAACGAGACATAATTCAAGGAGAATACGTTTTTCCATGGGGGCCTTCCTTAGCCTAGTGATTAGAGTCAAAGCAAAGCCATGCTGAAGGTGTCTGGGTTTGATTCCTGGTCGGTCCAGGATCTTTTCGTAATGGAAATTTCCTTGATTTCCCTGAGCACGTACCTGCCACACGGATGCGAAAATGGCAACTTTGGCAAAGAAAGCTCTCGGTTAATAACTGTGGAAGTGCTCATAAGAACACTAAGCAATGAGACAGAGCATTGGGGACGTAATGCCAAGAAGAATAAGAGGACGTTTTTCCACGAGGGTACTAAGCATTTTACGTGCAATACATCCCTAGCTCCTATGGATTCGTAGACCATTTTCTTCACATCATTCGCGGTTATGTCTGGTGCGATGTTGGAAGCTTGCGAGGCTGATCAATTTGGTTACCTTCGTTGGGGATGAGATTGGCCCAAAAATGCATATGCCCTGATTTTTTTTAACAACTTTCGTAATTTGAAATGAAATGTTCTTCTGAATATGATAATACGCTTATATGAGTAATGCATTTGGATATGCTGAAAAAATATATTTTAAATTCGTTTGTTTTTCGTTTAATGAGAACCGTAAGAAAATTGGTTTATTCTCACCACTACCAAGGATTGACATTGAGCTAAACTAGCTAGATTTGATTCGCAATAAGAACAAATCAAAAGAATCGTCTACCTCGTCAAGTTTCTTACAGCTTTCCAATAACTACTCATTTGATGGACATAAATGTTAGCTGTAATGTATTCATCCTACTTAAAGCGAGGTTTTATAGAAAACCTTAATAGTGACAATTTTGAAAGGCTCCCAAGATATAATTTTTTAATGGTAGCTGTCAATAACTGCAAGGAAAACTGCATTAACATGTAATGTAAATATAACCATGGCTACATAAATAACACGGCACCGCTCAAAAGTCAAATAGTGAACTCGTGCATTGGTCCATATTGCACGAGACGTTCCATAGCATGAGACGTTCCGCAGCCTACTTGATGGCAAGACAAAGTTTACCGGAACCACTAATATGAGATATTTCAATTTATGCTCTGGACCATTTTCACCCCCTAGGTATAATGTCACCCCCAACGACAGTACTTGGGAAGTAACAGTATTTTTATTTAAAAAAAGGATTCATTCGCGGAAATACCGCCCAGTTAACAATCCCCGCATAGAGAAAATGAACCTCAGTATGCCGAGCAGTTATTTTCTTAGCAAGTAAACATAATGATGGATGAATGACGGCAGACTTTTTTTGTGATCTTCTGATAGCCATATCAGCCATATCAATTTCAAGTTCATGAATATAGTTATGCAAGGAGTTCAGATAGCTGAATTTCTCCGGACGAGGATCTTTTCGCAAAGGAAATTCTCTCGACTTTTCAAGTCATAGAGTAGGTATCTGCCACACGATAAAAAAGAAATGGTCAATAGGGTCATACAATTTTTGAAAATACATTTTTTTCAATAACACGATATTGCGTGTTCTAACTACTAATTTGGCAAGTCTTTCCGCTCCAATAACGACTATATCATGTTTGAACTTTAATTTAAAGAAATGGGTCCATATTTGAACTTTGGCACTTTTGATCATTTGAGAGGTTCACCTAGTCGACAAAACCTCCACAAGTGTTTTAATTTTTAACACCGGGTTTGTTACTATAAAAATCTCAAAAACTTGAAAATGTTTTCTTAACTTGAAGCAACGAAAAACATTTGAAAATTTAGTTAGCATATGTTTCTAGACTAAACGTATGCGTTTGGTATTAAAATTAGTACAGGGTTTTAGAAGCCTATTGACAAAGAAAATTCTCACACGAAATCTATGGTAAAAAACATTTCCTCCCAAGGATGCTGAAGGTTTCAATAACAACACAGACATTCCATGTTTTCTAGTTTATAGATGTCTAATGATGATTTTGAACTGTTTTATTTTTATTATGGTCAGTTTTGCATAGAAATATTCCCAGTTTTTGTAAGTGTGAGAAATACTGCTGGAAATGTCTCTACTAAACAATCCACTGGTGCAATGCCTACATGTAAACTTCGAGTGTTTAAAATGTTGTGTAAGCTTATGTATGAACTACTGAACTCATTTTTGATATCATACAGCATAGCAAGTATAAGTTTTTGCTTATAAAACCGTTTATTCTCAAATAATGTGCTTATTTCAAGGGAAATTTCTTATATTTAGGCGTATTAGACTGATTTTCAAAGTTTAATTTTGCAATAAAATGATCATATATTTGAATTGTAAGAACTTTGACATCATTTTCAGATTCAGGAGACCCAAATTTAGAAGATCGAGAAAATTTTTATTCTTAAACCTGGATTGTTATATGACAATGAATTAAGCCCCAATGTGTAATTTTATTTTTTTGAAATTAGAACTATTTTTATGATATGGTCATTATTATTTAATGAAAGGTTGATTACATAAACTGATAAAGATTTAAATTCCGAAGAATAACACAACAAAAAGTTCTAAAATACTGATCAATTTACCCCCGGATTACGGTACATTTGACAGAAATCGTTTTCGCCGATCTGATTTCAAACATGCAAAAAAAATGCAGGTGGGGCGCTTAACCCTCTAATACCCAACCCCGCCTTTAGACGGGGTACACTTTGGAGTTTTGTGAATTTTTTCGTAGCTCGGAAATTAAAATGATTTTATTTTTGGCTTAAACCTTGACTCATAACACGCATATAAGAAAAGTTTTTTATGATTTTTGAAACTTTTTTGTATTATTGAAAATTGTTTGAAAAATTGCATTCTTATATAACCTACAAATGCCTGGGATTCATTTAACGTGTATTATAAAAAATCGAACCTTTTATATTTTTCTACGATCAACCTATCACAGAAGAAGAGCCTGATGGTATTGAAATGATTTCAAATCTGTTTTTCCGTTAGTTACACGGAAAATAAAAAATGTTCCAGAAAAAAAATTAAAAAATCATATTTTCAAAAGTATTGTAAAAACTCAAATTTTTATTATTGTCAAAAATCAATAACCAGAAGAGGCTCCAAGAAAAAATTTAAAAGGATAGGGATGTTCAAAAATAAAAATAATAAAAATCAAAAACCAAAATTCATAAATTTGTTTGTTTGTTTAGACTGATTTTAGATAACGAAAAATAATATTTAGATCGAAAACAAAAATTTGGGTATTTGAGGGTTAAGTTAACCTAAAATGGTAGTTTTACCGCACATTATTTTTTTTTTGTTTTTTGCCTGCAGTTAATAACTGTGGAAGTGCTCATAAGAAAACTAAACTAAGAAGTTGCCTCTGTCCCAGTTCAGACATTATGATGAATGATTTCAGTAATTTAGATCGAAATTCCAACAAATGCATTAAACAAGAATTTAGGTGTTTTTGTTTTGTATTATACCAACAATTTCACTCAAATAAATTTATCACCGATTAAAAACAGTCATAGATAATTCTATTTAAGTAGAATTGTTGGCAAATTACAAAATGTACTAATTCCTTCCAGTATCCATAACGCAATCAAAAATTTTACAATTTCGCATCGAAAAGTTTATAACTTTACTATTTACAATGCCTGCCAAATTAACACGCTTTTATAAAAGAGGAACTCTCCTTGTTTTATCAAGAAGTAGTTAATAAAATAATTAGACATAAGCAAGACTTATTTTAGCAATGACAAATTTAAAAAAGGACCAAAATATATATATTTTTAACAATCCAATGGTTTATTATGTTTGTTTTGTTCTATAATAATCAATTCTAAAAAGTTTGGAATGATTTTCGGTGGATTAGTATGATTTTTCAAATAGATAATTTTCACGTATGGTTCATTTTTTTGGAGGACGTTTTAGTAGACACCTTTGTCCATGAACAATTTCAATAATCCATTATGTTCATGTTCGTTAAATAAAATTCGGATGTAATTTAAAAATTGAATATTTTCTATGAAGATTTTCAAGAAGCGACATATTTTACGGATGCTTTGGATCTTCTCGATAGCTTTATAGAGGCCACTTATGCCCATGAACAATACAAATTATCCATTATGTTTTATACTTATGATTTTTGAATTTTTAGGAAAAAAAAAACCATGATAACACAGCGTAACAAAAACGACATTTTTGCGTGTCTCAAGGATCAAATTATGTGTCTCAAGTAGATTCTGAAATGTTCCAGCATATTTTTAGCTACAGGTTGCCAAAGTTGTATAAAGAACTGTGTTCATTAATGTTTACATGAAATTTAAAGTGTGATTTATCAATTATTCTTGTCATCTTATCAACCAAGCATGCAATATATGACTTCAACTTTCATTTCAGATATAATTTGGTTGAAATTGCACGATTAAATTTATAATAAATCGATTTTTCCAACATGCATGCAGTCTCCATACAAAATTCTTCGTTTCTCTTATACAGTCACTCCACAGTTATGGATCAACTAAGAATCATTTTTCAGAACAAAATATGATTAAAAAACATGGTGACGCTGTACAAAAGAAAATTACCACCCTGGCACTGCAGAATATAGTTGTTTTTGAGAATACACCTTAAAATTCCCGGTTATTTACGAAAAAGTGACGATTTTGATAGAAATTTCAAACGATGTCCACCCCACAGATGTGGATCAGAGGGAGACGAGGATCCTTATCATGGATCAAAACGACTCATATGGGATCAAAGCACTATAACAGCAATTTATCTGCGAGATAAACGAATGGTGTGCTAGTGAAAGCATACGTTTTGGCGTTTATTTCGGAATCGTCTTATCGTTGATTCATAACTGTGGTATGGTTTTCAATGCCATACAGATATGAATCAACGCTTCTGGGAATACGGTTGACATTTTATTTCCTACGGACGGAAGAAATATGCTTAAGCATATTATAATTGATTGCCATGCTGTATAGATTTATGGTTCACGTAGGTAAAATGTATTCTGCGTAT
The DNA here is from genome assembly GCF_002204515.2 of Aedes aegypti. Taxonomy (NCBI): domain Eukaryota; kingdom Metazoa; phylum Arthropoda; class Insecta; order Diptera; family Culicidae; genus Aedes; species Aedes aegypti. Next base: position 25,117 of record NW_018736549.1, read on the forward strand.
TTGTAACTCTATTTGATGAGATATTCCCGTTTTAATCCAACTCTGATCCATATCTGTGTGCTATCCATAACTGTGGGGTGACTGTATGGCAAAATACTTTTCGAAACAATAAAAAATAACTTTTGAGCATTGAAAATAATAGGGGTCATGCACAAATTACGTCACGCTTCAAGGGGGGGAGGAGGTCAAGCCAAGTGTGACAAGTGTTACAAAATTTTCGAAGGACTCATACAAAAAACGTGACAAAGGAGGGGAGGGGTCGAAAAAGTCGAAATTTAACGTGACATAATTTGTGTACCATCCCTTATGAGCTTTGTTGATAATAATTGTTATACACATGAAGTTTGAATTCTGTTGCAAATTGAGCGAATAATGTGCCATACAAGCTGGTAAACTTGCATGCAAGTTGGCTGAAAAAGATAAATTTTGCATTTTTAACAGTCAATGTCTTAAAAACTAGACGTGCTTTGATATTTTTTGAAAACGGCAATAGATTCAGCAACCCTTAATTAGCAAATAGCAGTGCTTGAGTAATGCAAAACCGTGTTCCGCAGTGTAATCTAACATATCTTCTACAACCATGTTTGTGGATGTTCCGTAGCGTATTGTAGTAGTGATCCTTTATAGAGAGATAAGCGGAAGTAAAATGGAATGATTTGGCAACAGAGCAGCAGTTCTGATTTTGCTCGGCGTCGAGAGTAATATTTTAACACGGACATGACTTCCTCATTGCTAAAAAGTGTATTTTGTTTCGTTATAAATCTTTGAGCTACATATCAAAACTGATAAACAGCCGAAAAAATCAAAAACTAAAAATCGCATTGACAAAAATTCAAACATTTCATTTTTTTGCTTCATGCAAAATTACTTTTACCAAAATAATTTCAAGTGGATTACATTACTCCTCAAGAAAAGTTCAAAACAAACATAACGCATGTTCGTTTGGCTCACACTTTGACAGCTCTCGCTGCTCGATTGGCTCACACTTTGACAGAAATGTCAGCTTCCGCGAATCTCTCTTATAAAGGATTTCTATATTGTAGTGGTCCCTTATGTCCATGGACAATTCCACTCAACTATTGTGTTTAATAATAAAAAATTGCAATGAATTTAAAAAAAACGCAGCTCTCTAGGTTGATTTTTATTATTCGCAAATTTTCACGGCTATGCCGGATTATCCAGAGCACTAGGGTATTGGAGCCAAGTAGTACCCAACATGTATGTGACTATCTCTTCACTGAAAGATTTGGGTTATTGATCAACAAGTCTCTAGTAGATATGGGGTCAATGAATCTGTTGCCGTTCTCAGAAATGTTCCAACACGTCCCAATTTTTAGCTACAGGTTGACAAAATTGTATAAAACACTCGTTACATCAATGTTCACATGAAATTTAAAGTAATATTTATCAAACCTTTTTGTGGTCTAATTCATCTAGCCTGTAAAATAGAACTTAAACTTTTATTTCAAATATTATTTAATTGAAATTGAACGATAATGCAACAAAACATAACTTTCGAGCATCGAAAGTATTATGAGCTTTGTTAATAAGTATTTTTATACACGTGAAGTTTGATTTCTGTGGCAAATTAAACAAATAAGTTGCCATATCAGCTGACAAACTTACCAATAGTCAAATTTTGCATTTCTAACAGTCATTATCTCAAAAACTAAACGTGCTATGATATTTTTGAAAACAGCAATGGATTCAGCTACCCTCAATAGTGGTATTTTGGTGTTCCGCAGGGTTATTTCAAGATTCTGAACAGAATAATGGGAGGTTTGTTAACAATGTCATGATATGATTCTGAATCTAATCATAAGCTGGAAGTATAATAAATGGTATTTTGACAGGACTCCAACTGAAATATTGTGAAAATTTGAACGCGTGAATATTTTAAATATTTTGATGTCTACCAGAATTTTGTTAGGATTCCGATGGTAGGCAAATTTGTTAATTCTTTGAATTTCGATTAGAAATCAAATAGTTGCAGCAATTTTTATGTGCGAATAGAATTATGTTAGGATGCCAACATTTTGCAAATATTGCAATATTAATGTTGTAAGCATAAGAACATGTCGCGCGTCGTTCACGCCGTAGTGAAAAAAAATGCCGCGATATGTTAGTGATGTTTGACGCTTGCTCCTGTGGGGACAACCGGTAAGGGCAGGAGCAACCGTGTTGCGCGCCGCTCGCGTAGCACGGTGGAATAGTGTCGTGGATCGCGGAACGCGTTAGAAGTAGAGTTTGCAATCGCGGGGAAAGTTTTTGCAAAAAAAATAATAAACCTATTGATTACATCCCTGTTTTTGATGTTGTGCGGTTGAACTATACAAATTCCTCGTTTTTCTATCAGAAATAAGATGATTTCCTTAAGGTGTTCATTAGAGTGATGCAAATTTTAAAATTTTAGCTCCCCTATGCTTAAACGATTTTAATTATGGTAAATAGCTTCTTCCCAAAGTTTGATGTGATTCGGATGAAATTTGACTGTGCACACGCCTTTTGAAGTTTATATGGAGATTACTATAGAAAACGTCAATCTTTTGTGTTCAGCCCTCTATCTCTTCATCATAACATTTTATGAAAAAGTGAACACACTCATCTCATGTGAAAACTTCCCAGCTACAACTTTTCCGAAGACCACTTTTTGATTGGACGTCTGGATAAATTGTTATTCATCATCATAAAGTTGGTTTGCATGTAGCATGCTTCACCAACTGTTCGGCAGGCAACAGTGGTGCTCCTGGTGGGAAGAATAGATCAAAGTAATCCAGGCTACTATGTTCTATAGCAAAAAAGCAGTGTTGCTCTGAAAGTAATTGAATGATCATCTAAGCATGGTTTAGACTTTGGAATCAAGAATAGCAAATTATCCTTACGTCGCATCAAAATGTGGTCTTCAGCAAAGTTGTAGCTGGGAAGTTTTCACATGAGATGAGTGTGTTCACTTTTTCATAAAATGTTATGACGAAGAGATAGAGGGCTGAACACAAAAGATTGGAGTTTTCCATAGTAATCTCCATATAAACTTCAAACAGCGTGTGCACAATCAAATTTCTTCCGAATCACTTCAAATTTTGGGAGGATCATTTTCATCATAATTGACATCGTTTAAGCATAGGGGAGCAAAAACTTCAAAATTTGCATCAGTCTAGTGTTCATTTTACCACCCCTTCCCCTATATTCAATATTACCGAATATTGTTTACATGGGTGATGAATGTTACCTAAAATCAGCTAATTCGAAACATTTGATTAATCAATTTTTTATAAACCTTCATAAAACAAGATACAGTCCATAGTAACGTGCTATGGATGCTAAAACTTATTTTGAAAATACAACACTTGCAACATTTACATTTTCCATTGTAATTTTTAAGAAATATAAAAAGAATAATCAATGTTACCCCAGATCACAGTACACATAAAATGATCCAACTTATTTGATCATTCCTGGATAAGAACGCTGGATCATATTCCACCACTCGGGAAATAGAACAATAAAGAATTCACCCTCGATCAATCGCGTGCTTCATCACAACACCTTCCGATCAGGCGGGAAAATTGTCTTACGATTTTGCTTCCGGCGCTCACTCACTTGCTCTCTCGTTCGAATCTCTCGTCTAGCTACTTAGAAACAGGCACCGTCGTTGCTCGGAGTGGCACCTTTACCTACAGACAACAGTTACTACACGTCTCGGGCCTAATCAATCGTCTTGTATATTTCATCGGAGGCTGGATCTGTGTGGTCCACTTGCAACATTCAGCAAATACGCGTTCGGGGGCGAGCACTTATTATGATAATGTGATAATAGAGAGCGGGAAAAATAAATGGGATTTCGGAGAGAATGCCAATTCATATGTTTGTTGTTATTATTGATTCGGTTCAGTTTAGTAGATCCATTCATCGAACCAACATCTCCCCCTCAAGGAAGGCGCGAGTCGCTCCAGATCGGATACAGAACTTGCTGAACACCAGCGATCGTCAGTCGGGATACAAGTCATAGATTGTAGCTGATAGTAGTTAGAAGCAGAAGATCATTTTTTCGAAATTATCTCGAAGTGAAGATGAGTTCCCAACGGTTTGGCGACATTGTAGTGAAGCATTGATAGATCGTGTGAAAGAAGCATCATTGTGGCATTCAAATAGGAACCTTCACCCTCTGAGGCGTTGAACAAAACGGTATTATCAAGTAGATCGCGCATATTTACCAAACGCATCCAGTTTGTTGAGCTCTCGCAGTGTGTTTCCGAAGTCTACTTGTGTATAACCATTCATTCAATAACTGATAAATATTTGACCAGTGGTGTTAATAATAGTGTGGACAACAAAGCCCTAAAAGTTACAAGTAATAGTCATCGCCTGGATTACTGATAGAAACGCACCAGTGATAGTTGAATCGATAAGGATTGGAAGTTATGTTTGATGCTGAACTGGCTTCCACAAAATCATCGGAAATTTTCTGAAACTCATTGTCGCTAGTGTTCGCAGATAGAGTAACCAACGGCTGCAAAACTACTCGAGATTACTCACCTTCTTCTGCACGATCAAGTGCGGTTTACACCTTTAGACAAAGTAAGTGCTAAATACTGATACACCTGATTTCATTCCCATTGTTTTATTTTTCGTGTTAAAAATTTCACTAAGAGTGTATGAAATTGATTTGATTAATAAATTTGTATGAAGATCAATTCCAATTGAAATTACAAAATTAGTTTTGCTTAGAAATATTCATAGTGTTTAAAGGTGTAAGGTAAGCAATGCTGTTGAAAATGTCAGTATCGTAGAGTAAAGTGGGGCAAAAGTTCGAGTGGGGCAAGAGTTTCTTTTTAAGATTTCTAGCTCAAATCAAATCAAAACTTAGAAATGTCATGGTGGTTCGAATGCTATTCAAGTAAGAGACTTTCACTCCAAATATCATAAAAATCGATTGAGATTTGGAAAAGTTATGGCTATTTGTTGTTTTTCGACGTAAATATTGTAATATTTGGTCAAACTTTCGATGCATAGAACCAAATGAAGATAAAATATTTTATGTAAGGACGTTTCTAGGCCTATCAGTAGGATGCTTTGACGTGTATTAGTTTTTGCATAAATAGTTGGAATCAATTTTTGGCCCATAGCGGGGCAAAAGTTCGACCCATGTATAAATCCACGGAAAAAATTTTCAAATATCCTGAAATCTACAAATTGTCTTCAAATTTAGCAAAATTTGCCTGATCGTGCGAAAAATGTCACGAAAATTTTACATTTTCACTTAGTTTTGCAAAAAACTGCTATTTTTTGGGTGTATTACAATTAACCTTGTTTTGGGCATTTTTTGATGAAAATTTAGTGTGTATTTTCAGCAAACATAAGTTTACGGCTGGTATAAAGTATGCCTGGCATAAAAGTATTGATATTTTGTCTTTTAGCCAACGAACTTTTGCCCCACACTAGATTCGAACTTTTGCCCCACCGGTGGGGCAAAAGTTCGTTTAAGACAATCAATTTTGAAACTGTTATAACTAGAAATGGGTAAATATTTTGACACATGTTTGTACAGCAAAATTATAGCCAATATGTTGAAGGTTCGCTGTATGGTATTTGTTTTGTTTCATCTGCTATTATTTTCCTGGAAACTTTGATTATACCACTAAGGTCGAACTTTTGCCCCACCTTACTCTAATCCGCGGCGAATTTGATCTGGCTTTTTCTTACCTGGATACTGGATGTTTCATAACAGACATTCCGTGTAACCTAGTTCAAAGATGTCTTATGGTGATTTTTAACTATTTTCTTTTTAATAAGTTCATTTTTGCATATAAAAAGTTACTGTTTTTGAATGTATAAGCAATGCTGTAAGAATATTCAATATCAACAATCCGCTGGTGCTAAGCCTCCATGCAAACTTTGAGTGTTTAAAATGTTATGTAAGCTGTGAACTGCTGAACTCATGTTTGAAGTCATACAACATTAACATTAGCATAGTTGTTCACTCATAAAACCGTTTATTTCAAAGATAGTGCAACAACTAAACAAAATAACATAAATTCTTTAAATTAGTTAAGCAAATTGAATGCAAAAATAAAGAGTATTAATATGATACTTCATGCCAGAGCTATTTTCGTTCGAATTAAGAGCATTTGAGACTTTAGATTTAAACATTGAAAATTAATGAGATTTTAGCATTTTTTAAACGATTTCAAACAACCTGTTCTACGATCACTATTTGATGATGCCATAATGAATTCTTCACTTATTTATGATATCCTGGTGAAAATAGAACTTGAATTCGTTCTCAAATCTCTTAGCGAAAAGCAGTTTTGGAAAGTGGGACCATTTTTGTAATCCAAGTTAGAAGTTTCCATTTAGCATTAAACGCCTAAAGGTATGCAATGTGCTATATGCCTTTCGGAATTCATTCGATTTTGTTTGATAAAAATTTACATGATATACTAAAATTTATTTCTTACTAATTCAATGTTGATATAGTAGTTTCTCGATTTTATCACTGCTCGTTTTAATATCACGCCACAGTTATTGTATGAATATCATACATTTTACATTGAAAAACAACCAACAATATATATTTAACCTATCTCTAACGTGCTCTTAATTTCATTCGTTCTATTTCTGCAACAATTTCGTACAAAAATGACAATCTCACAGTTTTGGCCGAAAAAGTTGCCTAATGTATGACCTTTCGAATGCCGCTAAAAAAACAATATATAATCAACTTCATGATTTATGGGCATCTTAAGAGTTCATAATTTTTCACTTTAATTTCCTTATAACTTCAAAATTACAAGAATTAAAAACTTGCAATATTCAGCAAAAATGTGTATCATTACTTCCTCTACAATTTTTCTGAAGACCATTCACGAAAACTGAAAACAAACAAAATAAATCAAAAACAGTTTTTTTTTCGGATCCACCCTAGGCTCAAACTGCAAAACTCAATTACAAACAACTTATCTAAAGACATTATGCGTCTAAGATCGATCGAACACTTTTTTTCCTGCTAAAATGTCGATTCGGACTATTGTGCATTCGGTTTTGCACTCTTTAGTGTAATTTGTTTATTTTGCTGAATCAAAATCGTAAAACGGGGTAACTCTGGTAGTTTTTTGGAAGAATATCTATCTACATCTGTTTTTTCTGCATTCTGTTTAAACACTGTGCTCTAAAAACAAATTAGTTAAGTATCGATAGCAGTTGAAAGATTGCACAACCATTTATTTTGAATGCATCTATAATTTTGCATATAATGGAAACTCTATTTTCCGTTTTGGGGTTACTTTAATAATAGATACGTTAACATACAAACAGTACACACACCAGTCTAAAAAATGTGCATAAGATTATGATTCTGAATATCTGGATATCAATTGATTGTAATTTTTCAACACTGAATTCAAATCAATCCTTTTTATTAGTATATTTTGAACAAAACCGAATGAAAGACTTAAAGTATATAGGACGTTGCATACCTTTGCATACCCGTTGCAAAAGGCTTTTTGCAAACATATATGAGACCAAATTCAAGTTCTGTTATAACTAGACTGTCAAGGATAAGTGACAAACTTTTTCTAACTTCATCAAACAGTATTCGTAACAATCTGCTGTACGAATGAAAACGTTTCAAAAATGCTATGCTAAAATCTAATCAATTTTTGATATTCGACTTTGAAGCCTTAAGTGTTCTCGATCCCGATGAAAATAACCTTGAAATGAAGTATCAAAAAGCACTCCGTGTTGAAAATATAAAGGATTGGTTTTCACCAGCGAGTGTGGCTTCGATTCATCTTCACCTTAACAATAAACGATCAAGAAAAGTACAAACCAAAAACAACTCTCCACCAGACCGGGATTCTAACCTGTCACCATCAGCATGTGAGACATTCCTCTACCAGCTTCTTAAATGCTAGTTCCTTTGATAGCATCTTTGCCAAAGTTATCATTTTCCCGTTGGTGTACTGTGTGATAGACACATAATACATAATATCCTGTGATCTGAAGGAAGTTCCCATTACGAAAAGACCAACCAGAAATCTTATCCTTAAGCATGGCTTTGCTCTGCAGCCTTACAAGGCTCTGCTTTATTACAAGGCTAAGGAATACATAACCTATTACGTGCGCATAGTAACTCGTCGCAATATATTTTCGTCATTGAAGACACAAAAGCAACCCCCTACGTTATGTTAGTGTTGAATTATCGATATTGCCACCTCTGTTGGGAGGTGTAAATTAATCCGTATTCATTCAACAAATTGTTAGCTTAGCTTCTAAAATTATTGAATATACTACAGTGATGAGAGAAAGTGATCTCGATCCTTCCTCTTCTTTTCCATAATATTAGATACTTCATGCGACCTTCCTTAGTCTAGTGGTTACAGTCCGCGGCTACAAAGCAATGTCATGCTGAAGGTGTCTGAATTCGATTCCCTCTTGGTCCAGGATCTTTTCTTAAAAGGAATTTCCTTGTCTTCGCTGGGCATAGAGTATCATCGTACCGTAAATTCGAGTGAAATTGATCAGTAGGGTGAAATTGATCACTGTGTCACTCGATTTTATTTCTTCCTAATGGAGCACAAATATCAATGTAACCTGCAGTGAATGAACGTTGTTTGTCGTAAGTATGTCCAAATTGCTTGTTGTGAAGTTTTTTGCGTTCTAAAATGTTTATTTATATGAAAATAATGTAAAATTTTAAAATCTTGTACGGTGCATTGTTGACAAACATCAATAAACTTCTAGTTCTAGACAAAGATTTGGACATGGTATAATCCTGAAAGTTTGTGAGGATACCAAAGATATATCCCCAAACTAGATTTCATAACCAAAACTCGTACCAATTCGTTGATTTGGTTGAAATAATTAAATTTCTGTGATATATCAAGAAATTCCTTTGGAAATTGCATACATTTAGGCGTTTTCTGCGTTATTCTTGAAATTTAAACATTCATTATTTCTATAAATATTGTATTGTTTAAGAATTTGACAAGCATATTCGGATTCAGGGAGCTCAAATTTATTATGTAACGTTGTTTTGAAAACTAATAATAATGGCATTGATAAGTGATCAATTTCACCCCGAAATGAGATCTCACGATTTTTTATTTTAGACATTGTTTTTAGCACTAAAATTACATTTGCTAGAAAATTTCGGTACTTGAGTCAATGAGGCTCACCTTCATACTTGTTTTCCTGCATTCAGTTGTTTGGCATTGTCAACATTATAGAAATCAGACAAGAAAAACCTTGAAAAGTGATCAATTTCACCCGAAATTACGGTACCTGTCACACGATGTACGAATGCAAAAATGGCAAGTTTGGCAAAGAAAGCTGTCAGTTAAGGTGACCATGAATCGAAGGCCAAATCTTATATTTTTAAGAGCACGGATCTGAATAACCAAACATCCGTTTAAGCTGAAAACTTAATCGATTGGTCACTAGTTGGTGGTGACCAATCGATTAAGTTTTCAGCTTAACGGATGTTTGGTTCTCCAGATCCGTGCTCTTGAAAATTTGAGGTTTGGCTTCGATTCATCTTCACCTTAATAACTGAGAAGCAGACTCTGTACAAGTGAGGACGTTAATGCCAAAAAGAAGAAGAACATAAGATAGAAAAACAGTCTCCCGTATCATCTCGACTGGCACTGTTACAATCCCGAAGGGTTGATTCATACGTTTGTTTAACAAAGTCTCATATAGAAAACAGTCGGCATTCTGAATGCCTCCGAGTCAGGTGCCATGGCGCAATTGTGGTGTTCTATGAAACGGTATACTCGCTGCGGACAATAAGCCATTAAAGGACAGCTAAGAAACAGATGGTTTTCAATTTATCAACAATCTTTGTAATTGAGTCAAAGCTCTTAGACTCTATCGTGTTGTATGCTTATGTATAAAACAATACAATCATAAGCATTTAAAATTCTTGGAATGCTGGTGTAACGATAGTATAGACCATAAACTAGGGCATATTACCCGATCAGGAAGATAACACAAATGTAAATCAATGAATCAGGATTTTCTAAATTGGTCTGAGGACACTTAATCAACTGACATAACTGATCTTCATAATTATGAGATATTCATGCGACAAATCTATAAATTCATGAGATAAATCTTGATATACAAATTATACAGAATATACCCGATGTTGTCAGCCCTTTACGCCGATGATCCATAGCTGTCCAAATTAGTTTAAATTTCTTACATCCATCTTGAAAATATGAGCTAGTTATACAAATGTCGGTGTTCAGACAGACCGAACAGATTATATTTTGGCGTTTTTAAAGATACGTTAAGGGTTCCACTGATTACGATTTTTAGAGTTGTTTTTAAATACACTGTATCCAATATACCTCCATACAAAATCAAGGTACAATTATATCACACTTGTCTTCCTGACACCATTGGTGATTAACTACAGAAAATATTTTTTAAATATATGAATTATAAACATATGCTATTAACTCAAGACTTTTCGAAATTTGTTTGTGAAGCGGCACGCTCATTAGTCAGAATTAAATTCAAACCGCAGTTATCGCACATTTATTTATTCATACGTAATCAATTTTGTATTTTTGAAACATGAATTTCATTAATTTTGATTAGAATTTATGTAATTTCCTTGATAATTTTTCTGATTTTCACTTTTTAAACAGGTCCATGTGTGATTAAAAAAAATCATTGTATGTGCAAAATATGAGTTTAATGGACATTACATTATATACCATGTCATTTTTTTTGCCTACTTTATCAAACAAGCTGTTTTACGTTATTCTAATACTACCGGATAAGAGTGACAATAGATAAATTCCATTATTTTGATACTTGGAATGCCTGGGGTACGTTTTCCTGCAAACTGGAAGGGAGAAACCGATACGAAATTTATGTACGTCAAGGTGAGCCCAGATTCTGCTATCACGAACAGCCACAGATAGCCGGGATCTCAAACAATGGACAAACATGAAAAAAGCGCGTAATTGATCAAAACATTTTTTTTTTTTGCATTTTATTAAAGGTGACAAAAATCGAATAAGAATCAATTCATGCTTATTGAATAGTAAGCATGAGTATTTTTCATTCCGATGTAAGATAAAATATTGGAATACGCATTTTTATACCTTTTCCAATAAAAATGATAAAAACTTTGGCCCTTTTTCCATGTTTGTCCCGGAAAAATGTAAGGTTCACAACAAAAGAAAACTAGAGATTTTCATCAAGTCTTCCTGTATTTCGTTACAGTTTGAAAACACTCTGTTTCAACCATCAAAACACTTCAGGGGGTTAGCAGGCAAAGTGGTGTATCGGGTGTAACTGACAATCTGAGAAAAACTAGATTAAAGTTCTATTTTTCATCCATTTTTCATTCCATACAAATTGTATGGAAACCAAAAATGCAAACCAATCCTCCACGAATTATGTTATTTTTTTTATATAAAACGGTAAACTCACCTAAAAATGCCAAATGGAAATAGTAGAGCTTTTTGTATAGTTAAAACTCAAAATCGACCAAAATGTCACTTACACCCCTTTGCATTTGGGCATCTCACCTGGTCAAATCTGTCTAAACACCCACCAAACAAAAATTGACACCCTCAGTGTATAAGTGTTGACGATCTTCTATTTAGGGAATAATGGCCGCCTGCCTCGTCAGAATGCCGACCAATGAGGGGAAGAGAGAGGAATTGATGTTGCATTGAAAACTGGCCCACAATAGATCGGATATACCCCTGCATCTGCGCTAGTTCATGCGGGAAGGTATAGGGCGAGGTAATTTTATGGCAGAGAAAGTCTTTTTGATTAGCAAGACTGCCGAAGGAAAGGCGTGCTATAATGATCAAAAAATAGAAACTTATGGAAACGGTTTTAGTCTCTTGTTCTAGCGATTGCTATGAACGAATAGTTTTAAGTGTGATACATTAGGAGCTAGTGAAAGATACAACTACAAAGTACGAGAAAGGGACTGGTCTTGGATTGAACCCATGATCTTCTGCTTATTACACAGAAGCGGTAGCCATTAGACTACCAACCCTGTCTTTTTCGTAAAAAATATCTAAATTTGTTCTGATACCAAATTATGATCTTATGTTGGTTCAAATTTGCCGTAGGTTTTCTAGCCCAAAGATCGGGTAGGTTTTCTAGCTCATAATGTTATATTCAGTACCACAGTAAAACGGTATAATTATTTTAGTTAATTTAATATTATTTCCTATACCAAAATTTTTAATTTATCTTTTGACACGCAATAGTTAATTGCTCACCTGATGTTATTTTCACTTACAAAAAAAAACATATAAGGTGAGCAAATAACAATTTATGAATTTTATATACTTCTTATACTTATGAAATATCCTAAAAATGTTATAGAAGATGTCATGTTTCCAACCCCTTACCAAAGACAAATTAAAGACCCCCATGTCCCTTGCAGTTGCTCAAAAATTTTATGGCTCATAAGGTAATCTAGAATGCCGTTCAAAGTGTACTGCGATCTGTCAAACTTGGGTACCTTTTGCACTACCGAGGGACCAAATGCAGTACTAGAAGTGGTACCCAATCTGAGCCCGAGTGTGACGGACCTGCCCTTTACTCTCTCTAACTTTTATCCGAGAATGTCCAAAAGGGACAGATATGCGAATATGGATGTTTTACCGCTAAGGATGTAAACACCGACTGCATTTGATAATTAATAGCGATCACAGGATGGCACGATCCGCTTTAAAATTTGCCATGTCATGATTACAATTTTTTGGCAAGCTTTTTCACGCGTGAAAGAAAACAACTAAATTTAAACAGTAATGAAACAAAAATTCTTTTTTTTTTTTGTTTGTCCATCGCTGGAAACAGGAAATTTTCACACTGGGTTGGCAAAAATATTTGCTTTATTATAAAAAAAAACTTTTGAATTTTCCGACCCGATAATTGCTGTGTGCGCCAACGATAAATGGTATGTCGTTACTTAACCGCAAGAGGCGTGGCAGACCACGAGTGTTATAATTTTAAAAGCTGCACACAATTAGAGCTGTATATCTAGTGAATTGCCGATAATAGTGGGGCCTCCATTAGCTCAGCAGTACTTGTGCAGCTACACAGTAAAATCATTATGGATACGTTTGAATTCAGAACTGGATCTACATCTTTTCATGTAGTAAACCTATTCAAGCATAACTTAGAAAAAAAAATGTCCTTAGAATTATTTATAGAAGACCCAATTCAGAAGCAGACTCTAATCCAATATGGATAGAAAGAAGAAAACAATGTTATGCACTAGTATCCAGTGTTTCTCAAACTTTGGGTAACTATGACATTACCGATGAATTTAAAGTAATATTTGACGACCTGTTTTAAATGTTCAATTATTATGATTCCCCATCTTTATTCTTTTCTTATCATTCTCTTTCCGTGTGGTATATTCTAGACGTTGTATGGGAACATACGTTTTTATTTAACGTACTTACGCATTCGTCAGTTCTGTTCTCTTCCTCATGGATGGTTTTAAATGTTACAAGATAACTTTATGGATTCGTGTTCATGGTTCATATATTGCCTAGTTTACATTAAATTGATTTATTTATCTCTTTTAGTATTCCTGCATGATTTTACTTTACAAATATTTTCTACAATTTGATTTTCGAACTCATGTTCAAGTTTGAGAAATCCCGACTAGGTGTAACCGGAACATTACTATTCATAGCTCCACTTTACATTCTTGCATGTACCTATCCAAAAACAAGTTTACTGCTCAAAAAATTATCATATCTATATGAAGGCTTTTACCCATTATATGTTTACAAATAAATCTAACACCTCTGCGCGCATACAAAACAAGTTGGTGATAAATACTTACAGGCCCCTCGAGCAACCCTTCAATTTTATTGCACAGACTTGGCCTTGCTCCCAGCGGCTAAATACCTATGCTCAATACACGCTGCACTTGTTAAATTGCGTTTGAACTTAGGTTACTCGACTACCGGTTTTAAGATCCATGCCCGTACAATCCCTTGCTGACTGCAACTTACGGCGTTACGCACAAACGAAACAGCCACCGCCGGTATCCGAAGGGGAAAATTTTGTCGGCAAATCGTTTCAAAGTAATAAATGTAATTGTTGAAATCATCGGCTAATTAAAGCATCACTTAATTTTAAATTACCTGACTCTCGAGAACCGTCGGACAACCGTGGTGTTACTGCGTTTACTGATTGAGCAAATGTGAGAACGGCATGCTGCTGAAAAGGCCGGAAGCAGTAATTGTCCACAGGCTTGTCGAACACGAAATAAATCAAATTTGCTCGAGATAGAACATTCTGTGAAGTGTTCTCTCTCACTTTGATTAGGTGAAAGTTTATTTCTGTTCCTGTCTAGAAAGGGTTTTTTTTTGTAAATATTAGAATTTTATAGTGAATTGGGACTCAAATGTCCTGGCTAATAGCCTTTTTACGAATCGGACCATCTTTGTTATCATAATCATAAATTTTCATACAACGTCAAATGGCTACAGATACGCAACGCTCTGTATACTTGACGTAATTCATTCTATTTTGTTCGAAATTTACTAATGTATATTTCAAAAACGGTTGATTTATGCTGAGCTTAACAAAACAATTGCAACTTTTTCGATTTCAGCATTAGCATTGAGCATTTCGCACAAATTCGTAGGTGGTACAGTCCTAGACCATTGTATGGGGGTTGCCTCCTTCCCGTCCGTTACCAATGTCAGAAATTTGGGATTAGCCTCTTACTCTTAGACAAGATTGACGCATCCTCCAACAGTCGAGAGCTGTCCTGGCCACGTCTTTTTGAAAGATGGGGAATGGGAAAGGATGATTACCTACTTAAGAAAGATGCAGGATGCAGGAGGATACCTACTTAAGAAAGATGCAGAGAACTCTACGACCACTTATAGGTGTTTTGGAATGTTGTGGAATGTTGATGGAAAGGGTAGTGCCATAGGAGACGTTCGGTAGACGTTCTGGTCGACAAAAGATTAATATTTACGCATTAAGATTATGCACTGCTGATCAGAACAAATTTATCAAATTCCTTTTTCGAAAATCCTCTGCAAGCTGTCGCTTCTCTAATGATGAACAACAGCGTGAGCCGTAACTTAGCATTGTCCATCAAAATGCACGCACTGCATGAAAAATCGACAACAAAATCGCATTCCTAATCCATCTCGAACCGAGCATCTACGGACGCAAGCAAATCGCATACAAGTAAAAAGAACAAAACTTCACAAAACATTTTCAGATATAGGTTTCAATGCTAGTAATGGACCCTTAGTAGCTGAGAATCATTCTAGACGCTTTTCCGCAATGATATCTCAGACGCATATACGTTTTGTGGAGTCTAACAATAAATTCAATGTCTATACTTCATAGTACGTCTATGAAACATACAAAATCATTCTATTTTTCCAGCGAAATATGCATTTCAAAAACTGTTGTCCGAATGCCTATTATGGACCCTCCCGGGGTCAATAATAGGATTGTTTACAAATTTGACGTTGCGTATTATGGACCCTCCATTTGATTCCCATGTAATCCGGCTCGCTGCCGACGAGCCTATTATGGACCCACCTGGAAATGCGTATTATGGACCCTCTTGTGTGGTTTCATTTACAAAACTGTTCAAATATCTGTATTTATGCGTCTCAAACCAAATATTTTGCCTGATACTGCTGACTAACAATGTAATCTAAGTTCCCTCGGTGGATTTTCATAGGAATAAAGTTGCTTTGAGTGTTAATCTTATGTTTTTTTGTAGGGGGTCCATAATACGCAAAGGGTCCATAACCGGCATCGACTCCCTAATCTCCGATAAAAAAACACATCTATCACTTCGAAAAACATGTTTCCACAGAACATTTGCACGTGGCTTAGCACCTTCCGCCGAAATCAATTTTCACCAACGGAATAAGAAAAAAAAAAGTGGAACGAGGTAAACGTGACACAAAATTCAAAACGCAGCCGCCTGCGCGCATGGATCGCTGCGATCTTCAATTGCAACTTTTTTGATTTTCCATACAAAACGAAGGCAAATGCGATCCAAGGGACCATCTAGATAGCCATGAAAACAATTTTTTAATATGGTTCTCTAACTCGATATCAAGATACTGAATATTGAGTCAGGGAGAATTGACTGTAGGTGTAATAGGCCTTTATCGACAGTTCCAGTTAATACAACATTTACGAGTTCACCACTCATCAGGCATCAATAATTCATCCTAAATCAACATTATTATTATTATTTGGGCTTAATCTTCGCACGAAGAAATTCTAACCAATGCCTCTCAACACAAATTTTTAAAATTCTATAACATTCAAAAGTGAAGGGGACTTTGACTTGAACTGATGCAAGTCCACTTCCAGTATGTATAAACATTGATCCTCTATTTTGTATCTTTAGAAATTGAATCAGAAAAATCTATTGCTGATACTATCGATACGTATGTGCACATATCTCGCCAGACGTTCAAATTCTGCACAATTACCAGTAAATTTGATGCAGTAAATTTCCCAATAAGCAGAAATATCTATAGATTGGCATGTGAAAATAAACATATAAATATTCAAAATAAAATTAAACAGTTTGGGTTGTATGCACACAGTGTTCTGGCGTGTGCATTGTCTCCAGCCAGCAAGTGCCAGAACAACGGTTGAGGTGCATTCATTGCATGCCTCCACACATGTCATGTGGTGTGGAAATGATGAATCAAGTTTAGAACCTACGTTGCACTTGCAACCCCGATGCCTCCTGCTGGGGAAACTGTCTGATTGCAAAATGATTGACAAGGTGATTGTGACCATTGTGGTGGCGCAGACGAGCAAACAGCGTGGTATAATCGCGCGGAAATGTGTGGTTTACTCATGTCAAAATTTACCCAGTAGTTCGCAGTTGTACATACAATGTCGAAGATTTACATCTTAATCGCATTTCACGCATTTTCTAGCAACACGAGTTAGTTTTCTCCTCCGAAAACAAACATTTCGTTAATTATTCACATTAAATTGAACTAAATTAAATAGATCCGCGGCGTTTCGCATTCATACCACACGCAAAGCTTGAATCAACTACGTTGCACTTTTAAACCGTGGTACCATTCGTTCTAGGACAGAAAAAATCAGTTCCGGCAAGTCTGTTGCATCTTGTCAAACAAACGCTATTCATCAGCAATGTTTAGTTGAACTCTGTGGAAAACTTCAGAGTCAGATTACATCTATAGCTGCAGCATGCACGCCATGTTCTAGACTTGTTGCCGACACAAGGTATTATGCACAAATGTTGGCGGCGTACGTCGTTCTCAAACTGCGCTGAGTAAAAACAAAACTGCCAACAGTTTTCTATGCAAATGGGGTCGCACGGTCGTTAACCTTGTACCAATGTGTCCTGCTTTGGGGAATGTTCATTCCTGGGTCAAGGTTGATGTTATGCTACCCAGATGATGTCACCATGGAGAACACACAATTCGTGTTCGTGATTCGTGATTGGTAAATTCAAGAAATTTGAAACTTGCCAGCTTTTCATGATTTGGATTAGCGATGATGCGAAGATTTCAGAACAAAGCTGCTAGATTTCAAAAATAACCACCCAGACAGCCACCCTACTTTCGTAAATTCCTGGGAAACTGATTTGAAAGAAGTAAGACTATTATTAAAAAATATGAAATCCCCTGGTGATGACGGAATTTTTACATCATCGCCAAGGAACTTCCAGAAAGTAACTTATTATTCCACGGTCGCAACGTGAATGATCCTAAAGACGAGAAGCTTTCTCATTCTTGTGGTAACGACTAGTATGAAAATGAGGAACAAAAGGGTGTCAATGACAAAAACATAATTTTGAATAAATCTCCTTTGAAGTTTTTTCAGCATTTTTTCCATTCTATACAAATTGTTCTTCTTCTTCTTTATAGCGACTGGGACAGAGCCTGCTTCTCAGATTAGTGTTCTTATGAGCACTTCCACAGTTATTAACTGAGAGCTTTTTTGCCGATTGACCATTTTTGCATG
>NW_018736550.1:0-29683 GCF_002204515.2 Aedes aegypti
AGATGTTTGAGAACGTCGCGACCATTGGAAGCCCACACAATAGAAACCTCAGCCAGCGCAGTTGCTGGCTAGTGTAGTGTGCTATTCCTATATCTAAAAAACAATGCGCTCTCGGGCTAGGCATTGGATATATATAGAAAGCGTTGTGTTTGGATGGGCATCTAATTCTTCCGAAAGAGGTGCACTTTGCGAAAGAGGACCACGTGATTATTGAGCTGAAATCGAATTCAGGTTAACTTCTGCGTTCATGAGTCCTCTCATGGCGTAGTGGTTAACGCGCCCAACTAGAAGATCGGGGAGTCGTGAGTTCGATTCTCACTGAGAAACGTGTAACTTTTTCGCAAATCTTCACATCTTGTCCATCTAATCCATTGCAAATTATATGTAATGTTTAGCTTTTCGGTAGTTGTTAAACTTCCACTCGGCTGGTTGGCCGTAAACCACGATTCATAATTAAACAAGTATTTATCGAGCAACGGACTCATGTTCCGTAACCGGTCGTTTGAGAACGTCGCGACCCATTGGAAGCCCACACAATAGAAACCTCAGCCAGCGCAGTTGCTGGCTAGTGTAGTGTGCTATTCCTATATCTAAAAAACAATGCGCTCTCGGGCTAGGCATTGGATATATATAGAAAGCGTTGTGTTTGGATGGGCATCTAATTCTTCCGAAAAGAGTGCACTTTGCGAAAGAGGACCACGTGATTATTGAGCTGAAATCGAATTCAGGTTAACTTCTGCGTTCATGAGTCCTCTCATGGCGTAGTGGTTAACGCGCCCAACTAGAGATCGGGGAGTCGTGAGTTCGATTCTCACTGAGAAGACGTGTAACTTTTTCGCAAATCTTCACATCATTTGTCCATCTAATCCAATTGCAAATTATATGTAATGTTTAGCTTTTCGGTAGTTTTCGGTAGTTGTTAGCCTTTTTACATTTTCTAGTTCACTAGTTTCGGTCTCAGTCAATGCAGACTTTGACTCGTCAGGGTGGGGTTCCTGTTCTTGTTCTATTACCGCGCATTGCTGTATGGTTGGAGAAATTCCGAATCTTTTCCAGAAGTCCATCCCCAGAATGCAATCCAACACTAAGTTTTCAATTACTAATATGGAAATTATCCGAACTTGGTTGTCAAAAGAAATTGGTATATACAGCTTGCCAAGTATATTTAGCTTGGTGCCACTAGCCGACCGGAGATCAACCGGGTTTTTTAACTCGTGTAATTTAGGTTTATTTAATTTGTGGTAAATGCGATCACTTATCAGGGTATTGTTGCTTCCTGAATCAAGTAAACCTTTGGTTATATGGCCGTAAAGTTTGACTTTTGCATACGGTCTATTATCATTTGGAATAGAGGTGGTAATAACTTGCACGTTTTCATCCGGTTTAAAGTACATTTCGTCTACAGTTGGTTCCCAAAAGTCAATGGGGTAACCGAGTTTGCAAAAGTGTTCACGCGGATGACGTCGACGACCTGCGACTTTTGGTCGCCTGAAACCCGTTTTTTTGACAAAACGGACAGTTTTGGGTATCGAACCCCTTAAATCCACACATCCTACAGAAAAGACCTTTAATCGATCTACACTGCTCAACAGCGTGATTTGACATTCGGCAATAAATACACTGATCCATTTGAGGAGGTTTATGAGCCGCGATTAAACTGCTGAGAGGTCTAATATTGTTATGATTTCCCTCTTGAGGATTTTCCTTCCCAACTTGAGGTTTGGGATCGGTGTCCTCAGAAGGTCTTTTCGGTTTTGGTTGTGATTTGGGTGGTTTCTTTCAACTGATTTATTGGGCACTGTTTAGGGTGGTTTTGATTTTTGGTTTATCCGGACCATTTTTTATCATTTTTGGTCGTGGGTTCTTAGGTTTGATGTTTTGCTTGAATGATTTAACTTCATTAACAACGTTGGACGTTTTTTCCGATCCAAACATTTTGTTGTAAAGCGAAAAAATTTTGAGGCGTCAATTTGACGACCAGCTTCGACCAATTGTTGTAAGGTCGTAGTGGGTTTCCACAATAAATACTTTTTATTAATCCCCTCGCATATTGCGTTTTACCACATCCAATTTTTCGAGATCACCCATCTGTACCGTCATTGACCTAAAGAGCTTTTCCATATCATAGTAATAGTCTTGGAACGATTCGTTCCTTTGTTGACGACGTTGATAAATTTTAGATCGCACCAGAGAATCCAACTCTGGATGCACAAACGATTTTCTCAATTCCTTGTACCATGTGGCTCCAATCTCTCAAAAGTCCTTGAGAACTCTTCATCATAAACCAATTCAGAGCAGGCCCTGTAAACAAATGGAAGGGCCGAATTCAAACAACTCTTGCTCTGAGATTCTCTCAGCAAGCGATAACTGTTGAATCAAAAACCAAGAACTCATTCAAGTTACTGCCCTGATCGGTACCTGCATATTTCTCAATTTTCCATTTTGAGACAGGGTAGTGACTTATGAGTGTATGCCGGCTGTGGTTGGAACAATCGGCACTGGAGGTGGTACAATGGGAGCTGAGACTGTGGAAGGGTTCCATGCGGTCGACATGACTGGGTTCAATATTGAAACGTGTGGTACGACAGAAACAGGTGGTGCTGTTTGAAATAACCGGCATTGGTACCGAAAATGGCACATGTGGTGGGTAATATCCAACCTGTGGGTAATTTTGGAATCCTACTGGATGAATTCCATAGTAATTTGGATTCCAACCGGTATTTGCTGGTAATCCTGTGAAAGCGCTGGTAAACTGGGTCGGGTAAGCACTTTGATGGGCATACACCGACGACGAGACGGGATAACCGCTGCATCCATATGATGTTGAATATGGGATCGAAGCATTTGAATTCAAGCCAGTTGTATTAGAAACACAAACTGAGCTAACTGTCGGTGGCGTGGGTCTGCTCACCGATGTAGTAACTCTAGGCGAAGTCAAAATATTCACCACAGATGTAGTGAGATTCGGTGATCGCTCACTCGAAATTGAGGTTACGTTAATAGTTTTTGTGATAGGTGTGGTGAAAATGGTTTTGGTACTGCAGTGTGACTGTGACGCCTGCTTGTACCTACGCAAAAGATATAATTCATGCTCAAAAGCCAACATAGCATCACGTACATCTTTCTTCATGTCACCTGAACTGTTATTCGGGTCCAAACATTCTAGCCTCTGTAAACACTGAATCAAATAATCGTCCTCTGGATCTAAAAGAGCTACAGCATTTTCTTCCCTAACGGTTTCTGAACTCGTGACGATTGCTGGGACTGAGTGTCCACTAAAAGACGTGGGCACTGTTAACAAATCTGTAAGAAACAAGTCGCTTTCCACACTAGCCGTTCGTTGCCCATCACGCTTTTGATAAAAGTAAAGATTCAACAATTCTATGATTTTATCGACAAATACTCTCAACGTGCCTTGCTTTATTTCATCAACATGTGGCATTAGCCTTTCTATCCTAACGCCTAAATGTAGCAACGACGACTGACAACGTGGTGGAACAATTTTCGCGCCAACCAGACAATCGAGCACCTGATTGTACTTCTCTACGCAAAATGCATAATCTACTTCCGAATCAAGCTCATACTTCACGTGTTCTGTAACCCGAGATTCCTTTTCTCTCTTTAGAGCTTCTCTGAGGTTACCGCGCTTTCTAACCATCTGCGCGCCTTCTTCGCAAACTATTCCTCTAATTTGCAAACTCAATAGTCGAGTTCATCCTCATTTAAAAAATCGACTCGAAGGTCACCAAAGCGCGCTTTCAATCTTCCACGCTAGCAATCGATCTCCCCAGCCCCTCCATCGTTTATGATGTTTTGCACAAAAAAAAATAAAAAAAACCTAATAATGCGACCAGCGTTCGAGAAACGCACCAAAGCAGAATCAGAAAATATTTTACTTCGCACAAACAACTTTAACAACGTCAAAAGAATGAAAGGATGAGCAATCGTATCGAACCACTCGATCTATATTTTTTTGTATCGCGCTTCCAGAGAACAATAGTTGTTTTTCTGGCTTGCCACCAACGGTGGCTACTTTTTTGCCGTTTTTGCAAGAGATCAAACGGACTGTCCTATCACTCAGAATGTTGCAAAAATGAAATTGAATATCAAGCTAATCACGACAAACTTTGAAAAGGGTGGAGTGAGTCTCCCCTAGTGCGGTTAAATTGTGTGGTATGGCCAAACAATTTGAAATCTATTTTTTTTTACGAGGATCGCCAATTGTAACTACCGACGACGCCCATGCGTCTGTGGCGTGGACGTCCGTACGCCCTAGGCCAGCTCACATCTTTCTTGATCTCAGGGCCGCTAGCAACCCGCACTAAAGAACACTTACCCTTTTGTATATAAATATTCTCAACCTGCAAATTAAGTTGATGCATGCAAAGAAAGTACGCGACTAAAGAAAATGAATGTAATTTTTAACTATAAAACTTTTATTGAAATTTTGCTCACTGACATTTTGGGCTTCACTCAACTCACGCTTTTGATGCTCGATGGAGTACCGAACGGCCTGTTCGGTTGTCGCTGCAGGGATTCCAGCACGTGCTTGCCGGAATAGGGGTTCTCCTAGGGAACTGAGCCGGAAATGGGGATTCCAGCGCCAACACCGGATCGACGGGGGTTTGGGAGGCTCGGGCTGACACGTGGTACCCGCACTGGACTGGGTAAAAATCTTCACGAGATTCACTAAACCGTATGGTGACGAACGGTCAAATTCACTAGAACCGTATGGTGACGGACGGTTCGGTTCGGCCTCTATGAAGGCGGTGAACGCGAGGGAAACACTATCTTCAAAATTAGTCGTTTTACCTATCGCGATTTAATTACCGGACACTTGAGCTATGCGAGCCACTGCTCCTTAACGTTTAGCCTTACACTTCAACTGTCCAATCGTGCGAGTAATCACTCCTTAACTTTGAGCACTAAATTTTCTCCAAAATTTGCCGAACTATAACTTTCGCCTTCACAGGATCAAAGAGAGCTTATAGGTGCTATGGGGCTGCTTTTATAGCTCAGCGGGCGCAGATTCGGTTTCGTCGGGTGATCGGCTCCTCCACCCCCTCGTATAATCACGTGCCCCCCGACAGCATTCGGCTTTTGCGCGCTTCGGGTGATCGAGCAGTTGGGTTTTGGTGCAGGTTGAAGCTTTATCGTTCGAGCAGTTGAGTCGGTTGAGCTACCTATCTAGTTTTCGAAGTGGGGTATCTCAGGCGAAATTAATGAGATGGGAAAATTCAAGCTCGTCGTTGGTACTTGTTATATAACTCAAACATTTCTCTGCATGTCATTTACATTTACTGACAATTGAATATATGTATTTTTTTTTTGCAAAGCTATCATCAAATTAATTATTTTAGGTTGGAAGCTCTGAGAGGTTACAATTTCGAGATCCCAAAAATCCGCCATATCATCTCCATGTCATATCCGTTCCGATGGTCCTTGCACCACCCCAGAGCGTTGATGACAGTTGATGCTGGTTGACACTTCTCCATACAAATGACGAGGGTAACAATACATTCAGTTGGTGCCATTTAAAATTTGAAAATGTTGTATGCAAGTGCTTCTTGTAATAGTGCAACATAATGTATGGAATTTAATTTCAATTTTAATTTAACAATGTTTTAAATGGAATAAGAAAATGACAAATAATATAAACAAACAACGAAAATAATATTAACATTAAAAGGGAATATTGGCACCAACATAGGCTAATAAATATATAATTATTGTCACTCAAACGTTTATGGAAACGGATCACGAACATTAATTTTATATTTAAACATTTACTAACAATAATATTTACAAAAAAAAATACAATTTATTTAAACAAATTCAAGCTGTTTAAGCTGAAAACAATGGTTGAATTGTAACCACGAAAACGGTTGGTTACAAGTACAATCGACGCACCGCTTCGATTCATGTTTGATAAATTGAAGTACAGAATTATGCATTATATACTTTTATAGATTTGGAATAATGTAAACAACATTTTAATTACGTGAAATTATACCTGAGTAAAGCTGAGTTATATTGGAAACTAATTTTAATGTTGTAATGTCGCAGATTATGATAACTCTGCTTGTTATTATTTGTCGTTTTAACGGTTAAAAAATCAAAACTGAGAGCAAAATATTGTTCCCAAGAAATAAAATTGAAATTTTTGCTATCAGTGACAGTGCTGTTCAATGTCATGATCATTATGTGACTTCTACAATTGTATATTGCGAGTATCTTCCATTCCTGTGGACAAAGTCATTAGAAATTGTTTTTCCTGGTGATCATATCTGAATGACTTTTTAGCGATATTTGCGCTTGGAAAAATGCTATAGGCACTTCGATTTTTCGGAAATTTTGACATTTAAAAACACTCAGTGAAATCAATTTGAAAGTTTTTCAGCATTATTTAAGGGGGCAGGATCCGTCATTGATTTAGAAATTTTTAAAAGCAGTTTTTTCGTTCAAAATCAAGAAAATTTACAGGAAAATGTGTTCACTGTATTCTACTCTCCAACCGAAACACAGTGAACACATTTTCATCGTATAATTTTCAGTTCTGAACAGAAAAACTGCTTTTGAAGTTTCGATGATGACGATGATTACAATGACGGAGCGTTGAACGTTAAGGACAAATTGAGAAACTCACTGAGATACACATGGCAATTGAAATAAGCCTGCATAAAAAAAGACTTTATTTTTATTACTTTTTATATATGCAGCACTGAAGATAAAATTATATAAAATTGTTACATAAAAAACTAAAATCATAGAAGAACAAAACAAATATGATATTGAATAAGATAACACTGCGGAACACAATTTTGTCTCAAGCCCCAAAATACCGCTATTTACTTAATTAAGGGTTGCTAAATCCATTGCCCATACAGAAATATCATAGCACGTCTAGTTTTTGAGATATTGGCTGTTGAAAATGCAAAATTTGACTATTTCAGCCAACTTGCATGCAAGTTTTTCCAAGCTTGTATGGCAATTTATTTGCTTAATTTGACTCGGAACTCAAACTTCATGGTAAAACAATACTTATCATCAAGTTCATAATACTTCCGATGCTCAAAACTTATTTTTTTGTTGTTTAGAAAAGTATTGTATTTTACTATATGAGAGAAACGAAGAATTCCTATGGGAACTGCAAGCATGTTGAAAAAATCAATTTTAACCTCAATTTTCATCGTGGCAATTTCGATCAAATTATATCTGAAATGAAAGTTAAAGTCCTAATTTGCATGCATGGTAGATTAGATCATAATATTTTTTGATAAATCATTGTTTAAATTTTATGTAAACATCAATGGAATCAGTGTTTATACAACTTTGGCGACCTGTAGCTAAAAATTGTGACGTGCTGGGATCATTTCTGGAAACGGCATCAAATTCAGCAACCCCAAATCTGCTAGAGACACATAATTTGATTCTTGAGTCACGCAAAAATGTCATTTTGTTTACGCTGTGTAATAATAACTCATAGCAATAATGATATCAACTTGCGGCTGAAAACAAGATATATTTTTTAAAACGCCGATTACGCCGCGCAGCCGGCACAAAAGTGCTCTAACGCCGCCGCCGAATAAAACTATTTCGGCGCACAGGTCTAGTTCCGTTTAGCAATCATTTGTCATTTATACACTCAAACTCTATGCGCCGGTATTGAAAATATCATGGAACAGATTCTATTGGAAAATTGTTTGAGATAAACCACTATTATTATAGAAATCAGATTTTGTTAACAGTGTAGTTCCATAAGGTAGATACCTATTCTTTCATGTTTTACTGTAATTTTTTATGTAATAAAAAAACTGTAAAAATCAATATACTTTGAAAAACAAAATTCGGTATCATTTTTTCAAACATTTTGAAATCAGATTCTACTCGGGCACTCATTCCGATCGGGGAACACACGGAGACGAGCCGTGGCATAATGAAGGAAACTGCTGCCGAGTGATTTTTGACGTTAAATATTTTGTAGAAGAACAGTCAGGGGTAAATTTGTCTCAGTTAATTAAAATGCAATCTCAAATGCTTTGCAAACTATGCTAAGTACCTCAACACTTTTATTTTTTTTATATTTTTTTTCTAGCGTAACTATCCAACTAATAAAAGCCTGCATCAAAGTAATTAC
Organism: Aedes aegypti; assembly: GCF_002204515.2. NCBI lineage: Eukaryota > Metazoa > Arthropoda > Insecta > Diptera > Culicidae > Aedes > Aedes aegypti. The sequence goes on from NW_018736550.1 coordinate 8,138, forward strand.
CTAAGATTTTTTATCCTGTTTTGCGTTTCAAAGTACAAAGTCACTCTATGCCCTGGGAAGTTGAGAAAATTTCCGACCCAAAAAGACAGGCCAGGTTTTGAATTTGCTACCCTTGCAGAATAGCTGCGCGTTTTCCATCCAGAATATTTTGCTCGAAGTTCTTCATATTTTACACATAACAAAAAGACTGTTGAATAAAGCTTTATTTGGACTTTGTTTAAGTATCCTCTATTTTATAGTACAACATCCAACTGCATGATCAATTTACATTGCATCTTACCATAGAGTATACCGTAAGTTCAACACATATGAATGATTCAAACATGCTTCCCATTGTCAGCTGAAGGTAAACTTTATGATACACAGCACTTCGCGCTAGCAAAAACCAAAAATCGATACTTTTACCGCGAAGAGATACGACAAAGTTGAGCCGGATGCTTACTTCGTCGTTAGTAGTGAACTGGCCGCTTTGATAAATCCGACACCAGTTCTCTTACATTGTTTCAAGTATGTTTTATTTTGCCAGGGATCTGATACGGTACTTAGAGTTGCTATTGTTTTCATATAATGAAGCCTTTGGATTCTGTTTCTGTGTCTCTATGTTTTAAGAGTTTATGTTCAGTCCAGTGGAAAAACTGGTGAATATCATTTTTCACACCTAATCCAAGCGTTTGGATATAAAAAAATCACCAACCCTGTTTCGTAGTTTTTATTCTTTGCTAATAGTAAACCCCTAATAGTCGTTGCTATTCAGCAAGACCATACGTTAAGGATTTTGTCAATGTTGAAACCCGATGTTTGTCTGATAGTTTATGTCTACCAGATATTTGCACATTTGTCAAAGCGTGTACTGATAGCTTAACCGCGATTAGACCAGATTTAGGTGGTGCGTTATGGGATTTAAGTTTTAGACAATATGAACCTTATTTTCATCTTTTCACCCTTCTTATAAATTTTGAAGTAAATGCGGTTAGTTGGTCTTAACAATCCTTAGGTGAGACATCCCTCCTGACCCTTCTCTTTCTCTTGGTAACGGAAAAAGCGTGAACACGAGGGGTCCAAAATTGGTTTCAAACGGATAGCTAACATCCAAATGAGCTGGAAGATAGGTTTTTCGGCAAAGTTATTCAGCAGATCAAGGACTATTTGGCAATGAAAAATCTTGAGGATTCGTCCGCTAGGTGGCACTAGTTTCTTCAATTGTCTGTATCTTAACATCCTTACCAGCTTAAAGGTTAGTGTCCTTCGGCAAGGCTGTTTCATTCATCTGATGGGGCTACCTGGCGGTGATTCGAAATTCTTGAGATACAGGCAATTGAAGAAAATTGTGTTACTAGCTTCATTACGAGTAGATGAGGAGACAGATTGATCGCGTGCACGAGATCAAATATCTTGGCTTGCCTAATGAATCTTAGAGCTGATTGGAATGTCTATAACTACTTGTTTTCAATTAATTATGAATCGTGGTTTAACGGCTACCAGCCGAGTGGAAGTTTAACAACTACCGAAAAGCTAAACATTACATATACCTTGCAATTGAATTAAATGGACAAATTGATGTGAAGTTTTGTGAAAAAGTTACACGTCTTCCTCGGTGAGAATCGAACTCACGACTCCCTGATCTCTAGTTAGGGCGCGTTACCGCTACGCTACGAGAGGACTCATAGACACCAACCTTCTAGCTGATAAGGATGTTAAGATACAGACAATTGAAGAAAATTTGTCACTAGTGCCACCTAGCGAAATAAATTGCCATTCAGACTGTTCACTGCCAGATAGCCCAAAATCTGCTGAATATCTTTGCCGAAGACACCAACCTTCAAAGCTGTTAAGAACCTTGAAGTGAGAGGATTGTACATTTCTTTTCACTAGCCCCACCTAGCGGATGAATTTTCAATCAGACTCTTCTCCGCTAGATAGTCCTTCTTATGCTTAACATCTCTTCCGAAGATACCAAACCTTCTACTTTCAAGGCTCTTAAGATACAGGCAATTCAAGAAAAGTTGTTACTAACGCCACCTAGTGGATGAGTTCTCATTCAGGTCCTCTACCACCAAATAGTCTTGAATTTTTTATCAGATTTTTTCATCGCTAGATATTCTTTGATCTGCTGAATTACTTTGCGAGAAGACAATCAACCTTCCCAGCTCATTTGACCAACTAACCGCATTTACTTCAACATTTATTTCAAATTAATTGATCTAAAGGGATTCCAAAATGTGGTCATTCAAAAATTCAAGGTTCTCTTGGGCTTTTAAGCGTTAAAATTTTCCAGAAATGTTGTGTTGTTGGGCTTAATTACTTATTGCCGATGCATTATCAATCGCAATGGATGACATTTGAGTTCATTCGGGTAAACATTGCTAGTTAATAATTGATACACTTTATGGATTATATAGAAATTACTAAGGGGAAAATTTTGAAAAATGTTCCAAACACTTTAGTACTGGAATGTAAGTATAAATTTATCATCCCATAGAGAAAAACTTATTCTTCAAACCATACTAAAGAAAATTTGCCGAAGAAATCAATTCAATCCGACGGATAGAAGTGAAATTTGCTATTATTTAGTTTTCACATAGGATTATAGCCAAAACAAAATAAGCTGAAAAGGAATTTCAAGCTTTGCTAAATTTAACGATCAGTGCCATAATTTCATCCCATTTATCCGCCTGCATTCATACAACACGCGCATGACATTTATCGTTCGTGGAAGATAACGAGCCATGAACGAAAACAATACAGACACACAGCACCCACTGTTTGGCGCCGACCAACTGTATGTCCAACACTTGAAACATTCGCTGACCCACTCTCATTCTGATCAAGAAACAGAGGCGAATATTTTTCCATTTTCTGTGCTATTTTTGCAGCCATAGGGGTGTTCGATGATCCAATAGCTTATAACTAAGTTGCTTAAGGGTTGCATTACCAAAAGTATGAAAGTTATTTACAATTTTATGCAAAACATAAATAACCCAGTTGGCTCGATACTGTTGACGGATTTCACGCCAACTCGACAAAGGGATGTACTGCCTTCAGAATTCAATGAAACTTTTCTGGTGTGAAGACTATGTGAAACTAAGATACTTTACATACTTTGTTTTTTCAAAATCGATCTAGACTAACATTGGAAAGGGCCAAAGTTTTTTTTTTACTTTTTTATAAACCCGTATAACTCGAAAACGATAAGACCTACAAAAAAGTGTTGAATGGTGGGACTGTCGTTGAAATTTCCCTGACGTTTTAAAGAAACATATTGAAAAAATAAAAACACATTTCTACACTGAAAAAAAAATATTCAAAACTTTAAAGTCGATTTAAAAAAAAGGCCATTTCAAATTTTGATCATCCTTAAGCAAAAAGTTTTCGTAATTTAATTTACTAAAAGTCGTCCATACATTGCAAATTGGGCATATTTTAAATGGAAAAAAGTTTTTTTCTAACTTCAAGGTTTTTAAGTCCCAAAACTGAAATTTATTTTTTCAAAGATTTTGTTTTAAACCGTCCAAATTATGATTGTGTTTTCCAAGGTGATAAATGAGTTTGAATCAGAAAATAGATTGTATTTTTTATTGAGAATAGTTTAAAAAACGGAATTATACAGTGATTATGTTTTTTAAATGCAGGCAATCAATGGACTTCACCTCTGTCTATGAGAAAATCAACTCCGTCTAACAATCCGACGGATTTTTATGGTTTGAAAGGTATCACAACAGTATTGCAAACAATTGAAAAGTAACAACCTTATCCATACCCATTAAATTCTCTTTCTAGAAAAAGTTTTTGTGAAAAAAAACTTACTAAACGTACCTGCGTTGAACGCAAGATTCTTATTCATCTTGAATGAATGGTTTGTATTGTTATCTACCTAAAAAATGTTGATAAGCTCATAACTCATGATTTTATTTGCAAATAACAGTCTGCTTTTTCTACGAAACAAAAAAGATTCCTTAAAACAAGGTTTAATACTGGTAATTAGCGACTTTTCTGAAAATTATAACGCTGCTCAAGGATATCAACTGGGATAATTCCCAAGCAACGATACACCAATTCTAGATTTACCATAAAAAAGATATTAAATTGGAAAATGTTAGTTTTATCATAATATCAGACCCATGACACAGTAGCAGTTCAGCTATTTATTTCAAAATTGATAAATTTTGTTAAACAAATCAAAAGTTATTTTTAAGTCAGATAGAGCTGCAGCTCATTATAAAAATTTAAAAAAAAATGTCAGCCTATGTAATTTCAAGAAAATACATGGATTGGAAGCAGAATGGCCCTTTTTTGCCACATCCCACGGCAAAGGCCCCTGTGACGCTATTGGTGGCACTCTCAAGCGAATGGTAAAAGAGCAAGTCTTGCAAAATACTATGGAAACACAATCGCAACTCCGCGAGAACTCTTCGACTGGGCTTGTGAAACAAACTGATACCATGTATCACCAAATTAAATTTCTGTTTAATATCTAATGAACAATATGTTAAAATGTCAGAGGATTTGGTGGAATTTTTTTGATAAGGTTAAAACTGTCCCTGGTACCCAAAAATATCATTGTTTTATGCCTATTAGTGATACACAAATTGCAGCCAAACGTTATACCAATTCAGAGGATGAACCAAAAATATTCAATTTATTCAGTAAAGCCCAAAAATAATGTAAATATTCATGTGCAGATACTACGTTTTAGGATATATAGCAATAATAGAAATAGAAACAAACCACGATTTTTTTCATAAGCATAATATTGACTCTTTCCAGACACCTGTTAAGATTGGCTTTGACCAAATAAGAAATTAAATATTATTGTGATATCTTTCCAACCATAAAAAAAAACATCGGATTGTTAGACGCAGTTGATTTTCTCATTAGCGGTTTGGTGCGAGATCAATTGAATTTAATTAAAAAAAAAACTCTGTATGATTCCGTTTTATTTCTTTTAACTACTCTCAATAAAACAAATATGATCTATTTTGTGATTAAAACTCATTTATCACTTGAAAATATGATCATACTAGACTATTTAAAGCGAAATAAAAAAAAATAAAAAAATCATTTTGGGCTTTAAAAAATCGATGTAAGAAATACTTTTTTCTCTAAAATATGCCCAATTTGCAAAGTATGGTTTGAATCGCCCTAATGTACCACACATACTAGAGTGTCCATCCCGGGATTTGATAAATTTTGGGATTTCCCGTTTCCCGGGATTTTTGTTCTAACATCCCGGGAATCCCGAGTTCCCGAAATGCACGTAGAGTTTGATGAAAACCACGAAATTTCAATGAAAAACAATAACATTTTTCCTCACTATCAAGCCTTATTTGATAAAATAGAATAATAGAAATGGACCCATGTACCAAGTAAGAAATACATATTTTTATTTGTCTAGTTGCAAAGTTCCAATGCTTTTCTTTTTAACATTGGCCGGGTTTATAAGCCTCAAGCAAATTTGAAAGTGCACCTATACTTCATTGAATAATTTTCAGTAATTAACTTTTTGTATGATCTTCTACAATATCTTGAATAATCTGTAATCGTTTCTTTACTTTTTCTCTATTTCTTTATTCTAAAGTCATAATATTAAATCAGTTTGCTTCAAACATTTCGAAAGCCATCAAATGTTTGAAGCAAATTTATACCATACTTCCATGCATTAGTGTTGTAGAGAATTTGAAAAATCCCTTGCAAACCCGGAATTTGTCAAGCTAAGTTTTGATTTTTGTCAAGTTACTTCATCAGAATACATGAAATGTGATTTGTTATAATTAACATATTATCTTGGAAAGCTACATTATGTTTTTTCTAACATTGAAAAAAGTTTTTTTTGTCGAATTTGTACTTTTACGGGATAAGCGTAGATGTTTGTCCCGAATCCCGGGACGAGCAAAATGGCCGGGAATGGACCCTCTAACACATACAAATACACTGAATAAAAACGAAGGCCGAATCACAGTAATTGTCATTTTTGTTTTAACCCTTACAGTACTAGGTGCCGACATCGAAGTTTCAAAATTCTGTGACTTCATTATCGTTTGCTCGATTTGATGAAATTTTCAGGAAAAATCCTTACGGCCCTTATCAACAAACTCTCGGTAAGTATGGTGTATAAATAACGTTATATTTATTTAACTGTTGCCTTGTCACTTCTTCAAAGTTTATACAATGTTTCAGTTAATAATGTTATTAATAAAATAGGATGGTCTTGTATCGTATTTGCCCACATTATTTTGAAACTCTTCAGAAGTTCATTCATGTTTTATCTTGGTACTTCAATATGTTTCGCTGGATATGATATGAATTGTCACTTTGATGAGCTCGAATATTTACAGTTTAACAATTGCCACGTTTGCCATGTGCGGCGGCACAATCACAAAAAAGGGGGTCGCCAGAAATTTATGAGAGTGACCTATATTGTTAATATAATATATTTGGTGATACCCTAGGTACCCCAACAAATTTGAACTTAAATCCATAACCACCTTTGAATCAAAAAAATCATGAGCAATATATACAGCCCAAAAGTGATATATTCTATAAAAAAAAAAAACTGATCAGAATCGATCAAACGATGACGAAACTAAACTTTGACGTCGCACCCAATACTGCAAAGTTTAAACAATCGTGAGTCCGAGCCTCAAGTTCAGTTTTAAATGAATGTTGTTTTTAGAGAAGATCAAGAAGTATTTAGTCTACATGATGTCTGAAACGTTTTGCGTTATAATGTTTATTTCTATGCATGGAAAATAGGTGTAAATAAGGTTTGTTTTTGATAAAAATCGCAAATGTTCTGAATTCTATTTAAAAATGACACTGAACGGAATTCTTAGACAAACATTTCAAAATGCGCCATGTGCTTGTAGGCAGTTTTTCATTTTAATAAATTTTACTCTATATTTTTGATTAAAAAAAACAGATAGCACACTTGCTCCAAACTGTACTTAAGTACGTTCGATGTAATTTGTAGCATGATTGGAAAGTATTTAACGCTTAACATTCCAATATTCCATGTATGAAAACAAATATTATCAATGATAAACAGTCAAACATTTCATAGTTTGTTGTGAGTATACTCTATTAGGAAAGAAACGTACAGGGCACCATATTCCTATAACTACCGTTATGTAATCTGAAACAACAGACAAATCTCAGACCGATTCTTGGCTAGTATGTCCGTTTTCCCATTTGCTCAACTTATTTCTCCTTTCAATTTGTCCCCTCGGTGTTCCATTATTTGCCCTAATACAATCGACTATCACCGAGGAGCAACAACTTGGCAACTACCTATAGCAGTAAGCTGTCAATTACATTTCCTGCTCTCAACACAATACCATCACTCCTCATCCTTTGCAGCACATCACTCGCCCGTAAATGTTGACAAGTTGGTACTATGTTGGTATTTGTCTTTCTGTTAAATGGGATGCCATCGCATCGGACACATTTTCAGCTTTGCCGATTTTCCACTCCCGCTTCCACCTACATATCTGTTGATTTGGACTAATTAGCAGTATGTTACAGTTTCGGTGCTCCTGGTGGGTGGTTATTGATTTAATGCTGCTTCAGTTCCTTTGTCGTATCGAATAGCGAAAATATTTTGATAGTTATCTAAATGTTTTCGAACGATTGTTATAGCGTACAGTTGATTGTATGCAGTTAAAATATAAAAAAAGAACATTTCAAAATGTTCATGTCTTGATGTTGTTTTGAAAATATGCAAATGATATTATTATGCGAACTTTATGAGCTAATTTGAGTTGTTTTTTTACAGTTAGCATAGCATAGACGACTGTAAAAATCATAGATGACCGTACGTACAATGATCAGCTTTATAAGTTTTGAGAAGCCTGATTGTTGGGGCGAAAAAAAATGGGATTAATACCTTTTCTACATAACAAAAATGATCACATCAAGCGTCACATTGTACACCTGGCTATGTCCTTACAAGCGCTAAGGAAGAGAAATAAAGTCTACTTAAGAAGATACAGCGAACTCAAAAAACATTTACAGGCGTTACAGGATGGGATAATTGTTTGTTTTGAATTTACAGGATTGATCCTGATCACCTCACAAAGAACATTTTATTAATACTATAATGATAAAATGCGTTTAACCTTCCAGTCGTCACGCGGTTTGCCGCCGTCAAAGCCACCACGCTGCTGTTGTGGGCGAAAAGCGAGGTTTTTTTAACAGTGTTGTACAAAATACAACAGCGCGACGACTGAAGTGTTAAGAAGAAATACAAAAGAAACACAGGATATTTTTCGAACTCCACACTACGTGAACAGTGCACAGTGGTTCCAGCTTCATAGGAGGGTTTTCCAATGATCGTAACCCGTATAGGCCTGAGTGAAAGCAAAAATATTGAAACCCCTTACCGCTCAGAGAATTCTTAACGGATTCAAAGTTTTTTTTGTGAGTTCACTAGCCCCCATATCTAGTTTCTAGAAGTGGCCAATGGAACTCGGAATATTCATGTGGCCGGAGTTATTCCGGTGGGTCACTGGGTCCGTCGGGTGAAAAAGGGCTATTTTTTAGGACATGCCAAGTTACTTTTATTTATTTGCAATGACAGTCATTTTGATTTGCATAAATCATTAGATCTGATATACAGGGTGTCCGCAAATTGTGAACTGACAAAAAAATCATTTAAATCCATTAAAAATTCGCTGAGCGGTGAGGATTTTAGAGTTTTTGCTTTCACACAGGCCAATATGGGTTAAACTACCGTGGAATAACTAGGCTGTCAGCTTCTTCGTTAGCGGCGCTATGTTGGAACGCACCAAGAATTATATCTTATTTGATCAGCATGGGCTTATGCCAGGAAGATCCGTCACAATGAACTTGCTGAACTTCACTTCCAAATGCATAGCTAGTAGGATAGAGTAGCTATAGAAGCAAAAGCGCAAAATGGATGTAATATAGGGCTATTCAAACGATAAAAATGTTTGAAAATCCAATCTCCCATATGCTCCTTACCATCCTTTCCATAAAAATAGTGTTCTGTGAAATTTGTGATTTAAAAGTTCTGTGATTTAAAGGTGGCCCAAAGACAAAGTAGGTTTATATGGATTTTTTTTTCTATGTTCGGATGCGCCACTGCGACCAGTATTTAGATCTATTGTGGCATTACCTTAGTGTATAGTGCATGTCGCATTACTTCATTTCCATTGATAGGTAATGAAGCATCGATTTCTGTACAGTTTTTGTTTTGATTGCTCAGATATTGATAAAAATCGACTATGATGAAAAGGTCCCGCTATTGACACCCTTCATAGAAATTTACATCTCAGCAAAGCGCGGCTCTTAGCAAACATAATCGATTAAATTTCTGAGGAACCAAACGGAACTCTAGTCACATCCTTTTTTTTAATTTCTTTATTAGTATCATTCCAAACATTACATTCATTTCTTATATCTAGGTGTTCTGTGTTATTAGACAACACTATCATCCTAATTTGGTAAAACAAATTTAAGATTTTGTTAACAACATATAACATTTCATTTGCCGTAGCAGTTTAGATTTTTTACAAGTGAGTTGATTACACCTGCTTATAAGAGAAAAAAACGCTTTATATATACTTAACCTAACTTAATCTAAACATATAACGCATTAATCGTGGCAATAGAAGATTGTAACGATTTTTGCCTGAAATTATTTATTATTTTATTTGACATTTGTTCCAATGTTTCAACATTGGATATTCTATGTAACTCATTAGTACTATACCAGGGAGGAAGCCTCAGAATCGTTTTCAAAATTATCATTATTATTATTTTGAATTCTCTGCAGAGCTTTCTTCCTGGTATTACAACAGCTAGTCCATATTGGTACAGCATACAACATGGCCGGCCTGAAAATTTGTTTGAATATCAAAAGCTTGTTCTTAAGACAAAGTTTTGATTTTCTATTAATAAGGGGATAAAGACATTTACATATTATTACATTTGGCTTGAATGCCCTCAATGTGATTTTGAAGTTAAATTCTTATCAAGCATGAGCCCTAGATACTTAACTTCATCTGACCAATTTATTGGAATCCCTCTCATCGTGACAACATGTCTACTTGAAGGTTTCAAATAAAGAGCTTTTGGTTTATGTGGGAATATTATTAGTTGAGTTTTGGAAGCATTAGGAGAAATCTTCCATTTTTGCAAGTATGAAGAAAAAATATCCAAAACTTTTTTGCAATCGACTACAGATGATACGCTGGCTTCGACCTTTGGCGGAGAGGCCTGTGTCATCCGCAAACAAAGATTTTTGACATCCCTGAGATAACTCAGGTAAGTCAGATGTGAAAATATTGTATAATATTGGTCCAAAATGCTGCCTTGAGGAACACCAGCTCTTACAGGAAGTCTTTCAGATCTGGAGTTCTGATAATTAACCTGAAGTGTAACGATTTGACAGATAACTTTGAATTATTCTTACAATGTGTGTTGGAAAATTAAAGTTTTTTAATTTTACAATCAAACCTTCATGCCAAACACTGTCGAATGCTTTTTCTATGTCTAGAAGAGCAAGACCAGTAGAATAGCCTTCAAGCAAGGCATTGGAGCAAACTGATTGGACGATAGCTAGAAAGCTTCTGCAGGATTTTTGTCTGGTTTTAAAATTGGAATAACCTTAGCATTTTTCCATTTGTCAGGAAAATATGCTAATTGAAAACATTTGTTAAATATATCAACCAGAAATGATAAGCTACTTTCTGGAAGTTTCTTGATGAGGATGTGGAAAATTCCATCATCGCCAGGAGCTTTCATATTTTTGAATTTTTTAAATTATAGTTCTCACTTCTTCCAAATCAGTCTCCCAGGCATTTCGAAAACGTTCTCTTGATTGAGAATATTTTCGAACTCCTGAGTAAACTTCATCTTTCAATTGGACTAATAAATACTAAATTAAAATTGTGCGCACTTTCAAACTGCATAGCAAGTTTTTTGAGCTTTTTCGCAATTAGTTAGTAATAATTTGTTGTCCTCTTTCAATGCCGGTAAGGCTTCTGAGGTTTTTTCAAATTTTAGATAAATTTCCAAAAGGGCTTAGAGCCAGGGTCCAATTGAGAAATTTATTTTCAAAAATTTTGTTTCTTAATTGAGCAAAACGCTTTTGATTTCTTTCTGGCAATCCTGCCATATATTTTTCATAGCAGGATCGCGAGTGCGTTGAAATTGCCTTCTCCTCACGTTTTTTAAGACGGATCAAGAGTTTAAGATCTCGTCTATAATCACGGATTCAAATTTTACTGCACATTTTGGAAATTGCAATGCTCCTGGCTTCAACAATGGAATTTGTTTAAAGTTCAAGAGCATGGTCAATATCAAGTTTAGTTTCTAAAGAAATGTTAACATCAAGTGAATTTTCTGTCACGTTTACCTCGGTTCCGCGTTTTGAATTTTTTTGGAATTCAGCTTGTGCTTGAAACAGTTCTTGCCTAATAAATTTGATGAAATAAAAATCGGTAGTTAAGAAGCTACATAAGTGCAAAAAATGTGAATCGGCAAAAGTGGAATAAATGTGCACCTGACGTGTGAACGATCGTGAACGTTTTCTGGCATGAGCGAAAGGGGATGGAAGCGCAGTAGATGGAAGCTTGCATGGCGATGACACCTCCACCGTGGCCTTCGATCAACTGAGTGAGATTGTTCTGATTATTATTTTTATTATTTCAAGTTTACATATCAAAACAAATAGGGGAACGTAGTCAAAATGCCACTTTGAGGATTTGTGGCGCTTTCGCGTGTGTTCGTTGTTATTCACTATCAATTTACATACATAATTGATGTTTTACGGATGGGGATCAGAGTAACTTTTGTTTTCGTTTCAGAGAGCGAGTAAGGGTGCTTAAACCCAGGCTTCAGAGCCAGGACATATGGGAGAAATACCTGTGTCCCATCCTAGAAAAAGGACAAACAACAATGGAGTGCGCATTAACTTTCTTAGCAACGCCACTCCCAACGATTTTGCCATTTTGCCTATCTCCCTAAATGGAACGGTTGGTACGGTTGTCCCCGTTTCTTCCCTCACAATATTTCAAAATTTCCTGTCTATCATGTTATTCATTCGTGAATAATCTGATCGTCGAAAATTTTTGAATTACCTTCAAACCCCAAGTCTGCACAGTGGGCCTGGCCTTTTTAATATTTGTATCAAATCATTGATATGCTGCAAATATTAATGCTGACAAAAAAGTACTGGAAGAAATTTCAGTATTTCCAGGATGCTTTTCAATATTGGCTGTGCAAGTACTTAGAATAGAAATAGAATAGAATAAAGAAATGTTAACATCAAGTTAAGAGTCAACATACGTTTTTTAACTGTCGAAAAACTCGAGTGACAGAGCTGAGTCGAGCGAATTTTTCGGTCGACAGTGACTCCAGTCGAGTCATTTTGATCGACTCGACTTATAAAATAGACCCCTTAGAATCGCTTCTTGGGATATTTGAAATGTAACAGGGACATGATCAGAATCAAAATCAGCATCAGCCATTTCGTTCTAGGACATTTAGCTTAAAGACGTTTGGCATAATGGGCGTTTCGCATAATGTAAGAACAGAGAAGGCTATAAAGAAGGCATATAATCCTTATTATGGGTCCTTCCTTAGCCGAGTGGTGAGAGTCCGCGGCTACAAAGCAAAGCCATGCTGAAGGTGTCTTGGGTCGATTCCCGGTCGGTTCAGGACCTTTTCATTATGGAAATTTCCTCGACTTCCCTGGGCATGAAGTATCATCGTACCTGTCACACGATATACGAATGCGAAAATGGTAACTTTGGCAAAGAAAGCTTTCAGTTAATAACTGTGGAAATGCTCATGAGAACACTAAGCTGAGAAGCAGGCTCTGTCCCAGTGAGGACGTAATGCCAAGAAGAAGAAGATGATGATAATCCTTATTATGCTTTTTGCAAAACGTCTTTATATGAAATGTCCCACCCCTTGAAATGAGAACAAATTGCTTGCCAGTAATGATTTCAATGTCAAATACCGTTAGTGGAGCAATCTTCATAGAGACTTCAACGGCAGGTAGGTACTTATTTGACGAGTGCTGTTCAGAACTTTTTCCTTTAGTTCCTTTAGTTTATCAGGGCATTCAAGTCAAATGTATTGAATGTATAAAATCTCTGTATACAGTTATTCATAGGAAAGCAAAACTCTGAAATTTTGAACATTGGAGCAAATGTCGAGTTCCCATGATTTGAGGTGCAATCTGTCATTACCATGATAGGTGCTTTATACCGTTATGACTCGAAATCCGGACACTTAAGCACCGGACTAACTTCAACATCATTTATATAATTAATGATATCTGTTTTCATACGGTACCGTGATGTTTCACGGCGGTAAATGGCTATTATTTAGGATGGTGTAATAAAAATAACGATTATTTATGCAAAAAAACGTTTAAATATGCAAAACCAAGATATGTGTCTTGCTTCGAAATCCGGACACTCTGATTAAGTTGTTTCGAAAACCGGACACTTTTGCTTCGAATTCCGGACACTACTTTTTGACGAAATATTCGCATATTTTGTATGAAATTCAACTCACCATCTCTACAATTCAGGATCTTGTACAGTTTACTATACGTAATCACAAAAATATCGAGTCGTGACAAACTCAGAAGCTATCAGAAATGTATAGGAAGTTTGGGCAAAAACGATTCTCACAATTCATGGCAAATGTGAGATGCAGTCCTACACGCAATGAAATGTGTAGAGTATCGAATCGATACGCATTTTATTCTTTCATTTTTAATAATAATACCTTGATGCCTACGATTCCTTAATATCTATAACATGCAACTAAAATTGAATAATAGTTATGTGCATAAGTATTATAGTAAAATTCAAATTCACTGTATGAAAAGTGTAAAAAATTATCATAGTGTCCGGTTTTTGAAGCGTCCGGCAATTCGAAGCAAAACGGTATATTAATATTAATTTTATTAAAGTTCAAATATTCTTGAAGAAAAAATAATGTTTTGTTTTTAAAATGTATATAATCATTCTGTTTCGCTATGTGCCCCTTGTACATTTTTATGGAAGTTTTTTTTTTCAATACTAAGGCGATGCGTGTTACATCTATCATTCCTATATAGCTTTCAAATTAAAAGCCATCTCGCACCGGTGCGATTACCGTAACAGCTATCTTCCCATGAATAAACTTTTCCATGGAAGCATGACGACGCTAAGATTATTGTATACCGACAGTCACGTTATGAACAGCATGTGAAGTAAGAAGCCAATAAACCACGTGAACGTTAGTTCGTGCTTCTCTTCGCTTGCAATTCACGAAAGCTGCAAACAACAACACAATTGCAAAACATGCTTGTATTTTATTCTAGTTAGAACACACAGTTTACGCACTCACACTCAACTAACGAAATTACTTTTAGAATATAGTTTTGCAGGACTATGAATATGAGGATACAAAAAAGTCAAAATGTTTGTTCTAATATGTCATAAATACATTACCGATAATCGTTGTTATTACCTTGAACAATTTTCACTACTGCTTCCAGAACACGGCAACTAAAATCTTTACTCCCTTGTCCATCGCATTAGCGCACAACACTCACACTATCAAACCGTTGCGATTTTTGCAATCTTTTAAAATATGCACTGGGCTATAATTATGTCGCCCTGCTCAATGCTGTATTTTCCAACTTTTCACATTATTCCAGCATCTTAAGCAATCCCAGTTTCCTCTGCAGGGATTTGTCACTTTATCGCTGTGAGAGAATCTCCTTGAAGTAGACAACCAGCTGATGCCTCATGACGCTTTTCACACTTTAATATCGCTCGCGGATGAAACGATTACGATGTAAATTTAATCATGAACAGGACACACAACGAATGGGGGAAATAATAACGCTTTGGGAAAAATTCGCTAACGCAATCACAAATTACTTTCTTTTTTCACTACGAAAGCAGACCGACTGCCACTTGCACAAGAAAGGTATATTTACCAATCAATGGAATATGTAGGCATACAGTTAATCATCAACCGAAAAGCGAGCGATTGGATTGGTGTGTCAAGCTGGGAACGAAGCTGGGTTATAACTGAACGAATGAATCCGAAAGCTTCTAGCACGAGGTTGTACTTTTCGGTGGCCTGCCACCCCGCCTTCTACGGAAACTACCCGCTTTTCCAGTTTTCCGCTTTTCACTTGCCTGTCGGCTCCGCAGCAGGATAACGGCGGTGGTGGAAAATTCTGACGTACCAACACCGGTGCAATGGTGGCATGGGCTTGTCAGTTTGCGTTAGAGTGACCAGCCCAGTATTCTAATTTTCAAGTAGAAGCACTAAAGCTTTTTTTTATAAAACTTCTGCAAACATTATTTAACATGTTGATTCGGTATATCAATGATGTAATGGATGTGAACTTCCCGTATGGGCTTAATGTGCGATATGTCGAGATTGCGAACGTGTATAAGGATGTTTGCCTTGACAAAGGTTCTCAGGAGGATAAACACTTCCGCATAGAGGAAAGGGTTTATTCACAAATTTCCTAACGATAAAAATGGCCATTTTCGACACCCACCCACCCCTTTGTAACGCTTTTTGTATGTACATTTTACAAATTTTGTATGAGTCGTAACAGGACGAGGACACCCACCCACCCCCTTCAGCGTTATGAAATTTGTGAATGGGCCCTAAATTGGATTTGATTTGATTGCTTTCCGGGAGAATTTCATTCAATCATATTTTCTCGGAATACACGCACCAAATTGTTATTTTTGTAAGTCAGCAAAGTTTTGCTGATGTTTTTGTGCTGCAAATCCAGCAATCCATCCAGATAGCTGATCAGCAATCCATCCAGATAGCTCATCATCTCAGACATAAGAGCAAAATCTGGTATAAGCCAGGAAAGGGTGAACATTCAAAAATTAAATCGTCAATAATGAAATTCAACCTGTAGTTGATGGATGATGTTGATGATCCTCACATTTACAATTTATAAAACAAAATGTTGTTACACGTGTAATACACATTTATTTCAACAAAATAACTGATCATTTAAATCCAATAAACGAAGAATCATTCTGAGATCTGGAGGAAAAAGGTCTTTTGCTTTTCTAATTCTTTTTAAACAATAAAGTAAATGAAAATCGAATGAGGTACCGTTTAACTTCACTATTACTTGTATCGTGAAAGATAACGCGTAATTATAAGGCCATCTTCAGTGTCGTGTACTAGATTAGACTAAAATGGTATAGTAATAAATTCGGTTTACATTTACAATTTAAATTAATCACATTTTTTTAACATTACCGACAAGACAAGCAAATATCACGCGTGAGAGAAAATTTTATTTGCTTGCAAAGTAACTCGTTTGTTTGATCGAAAAGATTACTGATGTACATTAAAAAAACAAGATTTCTTCTGTAAGTTAAGTATTTATGTATACTGATTTACGGCAAATTTATAAAGCTTTCGAATAAATTACTGAATATCAGCATAACTGAAAGCGATGACAAGTATCCAGAAAGTAATATTGATAAATTTCAGCAAACGCATCCAAAATAGCTTTACATCAGTAAAACTATGTAAACTATTGTTTAAATGTTTTCAGCAAACGGTATTGCCGAAACATGGATTGAAAATTTTGTGTATATAACAGTTTTATTCCAAATAATTTTGTACAACACTTCGTCTATGAATTCCATTAAAAGAATAAAAATTCCATTAAAAGAATAAAAACAAGTAGATTTGGGTACATTGTATCTCTAAATTCCGTTCTAACTGCTTACACAGCGAAATAAAATAGTTATTTATGCAACAAGTTCCAAAATGATGATTTTTTCAGCACGAGTCGTACATTTATCCGACGAGGCTTTCCGAGTTGGATAAATACGACGAGTGCTGAAAATATCGAGTTTTGGAACGCGTTGCATATAACATTTTTTGCAATTACGAAAAATGCCGTTTGAGTTAGATTATTTTAAGGAACACAAGAGAATCCACATGGCACCATGTGTTACAGCGACTCGATATTTTTCAATCAGGTAGGCTGTGATGCAGTAGTAGGGGAAGGGGTGGTAAAATGAACACCTTAAGGAAATCATCTTGTTTCTGATATAAAAACGAGTAATTTGTTTAGTTCTATCACATAACATCAAAAATAGGGATGTAATATATAGCAGCGACATGGATTCAGACTCAAATAGCTAAATTTTCACATATTTTCATCGCTATCAAAAAGCGATGCAAATGTTCATTTTACCTGCACTATGTGGGTAAAATGAACAGCGGTTGGTGCTAAAATGAACACCACGCAAAAACGTGAGCAAAACAAATATTTGTGAAAATTTTCATTGCCTCACCGAAAATACATCCATTAATGATTGCAATTCATTCAAAAAGAATTCTAAAGGTATCAGATTTGACATCATATCATAACGATATTCACCTCACTGAAAAACCTCAAGTCCTCCGAGCTAAAAGTTACGACAGTTCTGATTTTCAAACGTGTTTTTCTAAAATCTTAGTTATCGTTGATATTTTTACTTCAATTGATCTACGTATCAACCCGAACACTCAGATTTATGCTCTAAATCGTCCGTGCGTGATAAAAATTCATCGAAATTTGTTTTTCTCGGTAAAAGGCACGGTGTTCATTTTACAACCCCTGTTCATTTTACCACCACTTCCCTATGACCAAAGATATGACAGTCCCAAATTTTCACGCATCACTCGAATTTAAACTGATCTACGTAGATTTTAAATTCGTGAACGAACAAGGTATGATGCCGCATGAAATATTATTCTGTGTTGTACAGTTATTTCTCATGTGGTAATCTTCCTACTCAAACCGTGTAGGAACGTGCTGATCATTTTGGGACCAATTCAACTACTGCCCTACTTTCATTAGACAAATCGCCCCACAAAGCTCCCGTCTGTTTTGTTGTGAATCTACACATTCTACTAGCTCCTATAGATACATCCTATTTCAACTCAGAATCCCCCACAATAAACTAGCTTCTGATTATAAATCCAAATCTACAATTCGAATCCGACTCAATTCGGTTCATCATTGAGAACAATTTAATTAATGACGTATGGATGCAATCTGACGTCATTGATAAAAAGTAGGCTTATTTGCAACGGAATTGCAAAAATGACTTTTTTACGTGTCTCAAGAAGCAAATTTTGTGTCTCTTGTAAATTTGGGGTTGCTAAACCTGATGCCGTTCTCAGAAATGTTCCAGCACGTTATAAAGTTGTATAAAACCATGGATTCATCGTGGATTTTTCTTGCAGAGCACAATATCTACTAGGAAATTTTGACCAATCTTATATTTTGTAACATCATAACTAAATCATATTATATTTTTGGTGCCGTCCACAAATTACGTAAAGCTGGAAGGGAGGGGCTTGGCCAAAGCGTTACGATTTATGAACAAATTTTAAAACTTTTACGTTATGAAAGGGGGAGGGCCAAAAAAATCTAATTGAGCGTAATGTAATTAATGGACGCCACCTTTCCAAATACCCATATTAAAAAAAAACTGTATTCAATACGGCATTCTAGAACCATCTCTTCATTCATGATCATACAAAATTGTATCATTTGTATTGTATGTTGCTGCAAAGTTACAATCGCATAAAAACGAGGATAAAGCCTTTCCATACTACTTTATACTAAATGTTAGTTAAGAATTTCAATACCGCGTGACTTTGGCGTCGATATGTGCTAATTGGGCGATATTTCGAGGTTTCTAACATATAGAAAGATGCTGTCTTTGACAAAGTTGCTCAGGAGGATGAGGATTTCCCAAGTAACAGTAGTAGCTCAACAATAGCTTATTAAACTGAAATAAGCTTAAGAGTAAAATGTTTGTTGGGTTTCGCATGGACAATACTGCCCATGAAGGCATAACTGTCCTATATGGAAAAAGAAAGCATTGTGATAATAGCGCTCAAAGTTTGAAGTTTGTCTTCTCATACAAATATTAATGCTTTTCTAGACTGTCTCGAAAGGGCCCGAGCAAACGAGTCGGTTTTGTGCTTCGTTTTTTTCCTCGATTTGCGCGCCATTTGCCGGGCAGTGCCTCAAAATAGCCCGAGCAATCGAGTCGGTTTGGTGTTTCGTTTTTTTCCTCGATTTGCGCGCGATTTGCTGGGCAGTGCCTCGAAAGAGCTCGAGCAATCGAGTCGGTTTTGAGCTTCGTTTTTTTCCCTCGATTTGCGCGCGATTTGCCGGGCAGTGCCTCGAAAGGGCCCGAGCAAACGAGTCGGTTTTGTGCTTCATTTTTTTCCTCGATTTGCGCGCCATTTGCCGGGCAGTGCCTCAAAATAGCCCGAGCAATCGAGTCGGTTTGGTGTTTCGTTTTTTCCCTCGATTTGCGCGCGATTTGCTGGGCAGTGCCTCGAAAGAGCTCGAGCAATCGAGTCGGTTTTGTGCTTCGTTTTTTTTCCCTCGATTTGCGCGCGATTTGCCGGGCAGTGCCTCGAAAGAGCCCGCGCAAAAGAGTCGGTTTGGTGTTTCGTTTTTTTTCTCGGTTTGCGCCCCATTTGCCAGGCACTGCCTCGAAAGATCCCGAGCAAGGATGGAAAAAAATCGGCTCTAGCGATCACAACAACAGTATTGGAATAATCTAAGAGGGCCGTTACTCTCGCTGCAGCATGATTTCAACTCCTCATTACGCGTGCGTAGAGCGGATATATGAAGCATCCGATGCACGGTTTGTCGTCGAACAAAGAGTTTATCGGATGTTGTTACAAGTAGCGATCGGTGTCCGGCCATTTGGCCGAACGCCGTTTGGCCGAATGCCGTTTGGCCGAACGCCATTTGGCCGAATGCCATTTGGCCGAACGGGTCATTTGGCCGAATGCCGTTTGGCCGAATAACGAACAAAAATATCTCTTTTTTTCAACACTGATGTGTAGCATTATCATAAGTGTGGCCCAATAATTGATCAACTAATAAATTTGTTGATCTTTACGATGAGGCGGGATATCATGTTTGTCGATATATAAGTGCTGCAAGAGCATAATCAATACGATCCGTTCATTCCGGACGAAGTTGTGAACTCGCGTCAAGACTAAGCTGTAGATTACCAACCGTGTGCTAGGGTTTGGAGTTTTTTTATATTTTCATCAGAATTTTTTCCTTCTTTCAAACATAGGCTTTTCTTTCGATTTGTACTGGTTTAGAGATTAGCGATTAACTGTTCGCGAAAAAAAGTTTGATTATTTCGAGGATTTTCCCACTTTTACTTAATGATCTACCTCCATATATGTTGTTTGTGATTCAAACCATTCGGACATTGGTTGAGCGATAAATATTAGCGCGAATGCGGCATGATTTAAGTTGATCGCTACGGTTCCGGGTCATTTGGCCGAACGCCGTTTGGCCGAATGCCGTTTGGCGAACGCCATTTGGCCGAAAGGGTCATTTGGCCGAATGCCATTTGGCCGAATGCCGTTTGGCCGAATTTGAAAAAAAATAGTGAACTAAATTAGCATGCATTTGTAATTAATTTCAAAGCTGAATTTCAAAGAACAGTTTAGAGAAACATCCTAGATGCAGTGATGCATTTTGAACTGAACGCGAGCCAAAACTGAACGGAGCAAGTTCAAATTTTGCACGAGAACGCAGTAGACATTGAACTCGCGAGCCGGAGCCTGTCGCTGCTCTCGAACGGCCCGTTCAGATCGCAATACACTACAATGGTAATTAAAGCATAGATTTAGGTATTCACTTGGAAAATATGTCTTGAATCAATAATAAATAAATTCAATCATAAATAAATATATTATGTCTTGCTTTGTTCACCTCATAAACAATTTTGGCACGAAAAGATACCGTGAAATCTGTCAGAACATTCTGCGTTCAAATTTTTGCTCATTAGAGTTCAAATTTTTGAACTGAACAATGAGCAAGCCTACTTGATCGCTCCGTTCCAAAAAATGAACTGGAACGCGAACTGAACGCGTTCAAATGCATCACTGCTAGATGTAAGCAATTTTTCACTTCTTTGCTAGCGGAAATGACTGCCAGCATAGGTTTTCGCATGGCATTTGTAGTCAGTCAGCTTTCGACAGTTACTGCAACGGTTTACGACTTATTCGTCCTTCTGTAGCATCAGTTTGCTTCAATCATTCTGATCATACTTAGTAAATTAATTAATTTCTAGCAATCACAAGTTTGGTTTCTTCTCCACAACTGTGAAACAGTGAGCTATTTGATGTAAGTATTTTCCGACTCGTCCGGTTTACTGATATACGCAATCAACGGTGCAAAGTTCAGTTAACACTTTGTAATATTATTCTTGGTGGAGAATGACATCACATCATCCCTTGTGTTAAAAATTATATGTTTTTAATAAAACTCTTTCTTAGACTGAATTCCAATAACTATGAAAAATATTCAAATATGAAAGAACAGCATATGATCAAAAGAAGGAAAAATCTCTTATAAATTTCAAGCAAGTGTAACGCAAATAACTGTTACATCAGTATAACTACAAAGAGCTGCCGATGATTTAAAGATGGTAAAATTCCCTTTGAAAATATAAGCTAAATTATTTCCAAATAGATAAG
>NW_018736551.1:0-23518 GCF_002204515.2 Aedes aegypti
AGGCATTTGTACCCTACTTCTGCAAGAGTATCGTTGAAGGGTTTTAGGTCGGCCGCTGAAAAGTCACACAGGAGTTAAAAACAAAACCGAAATCTCAAGCATGGATCAAGCTGTAAATACACTAAGCAAAATAAAAATAGCATCTCCTTGTTATTCAAGTTTGCTATGGAAACTGTGTATTAGTCTCCCTTTTATGGATTCTACCCCATTACCCCGAATTAACCATTACTACGAAAATATAAAAAAAATTAACGTAGCAGTAGTAAAGCAAGGTGGTGCCACTTTTATTTCGCTGGGTGTTGTATACTTAACGCATCATTTCGAAATTTGAAAAAAAAACATTTTGTCATCACTGACATCTATCGGAGTGACCCACCCTATTCCATAACGAAATGACGGATGGGAGCCATTGTATACATAATTCGCATATCCATTGCAGCAGGCATCAACAACCCCGGAGGATTCAAACGTGAAGGGAAGTTCGAGCACGTTCTCTTGACACGACAGAAAACTCAGAGCTCAAAACTAGCAAGCAAGCAGGCTCGCCAAGCACGGTGGAGTTAGACGACCGGCACTCGGCAGTCGCATTTCAGTCACTGATTATGGGCTGTTGGATTTCCGCCGAGAATAGCAAAGTAAGTAAGCAGCCGAGAGCAACTACCCCCGCTGGCGCTGCCGGCTGAAAGTGGAGAACTGGTATTATCTAGGTCCGGGAAATGGCGTAGGACACTAACCAGAGACTTCCGCTTGATTTCGTCTACGGGGTTAGACTTCCACAGCGAGTGACTGTGGGAAAAACTTGCTTTGAGTTGAACGCCGAGGCGAAACGTTTAAAGACGTTAAGTCCTTCTAACTCAACTTTCAAATGCTTAGGCTGATGTCATATCTGAAGTAAAGAAAGTCGAGTTTTCTCGAAAGACGAGTTAAACTAAGGTAAGTCGCCAAATATTTAACTAAACAATTTTTAACCACTAATTGTTGAAAGTCCCAGAAAAGGCAAAGCAGTTCAACATTTAGCAAGAAATTGGTGACTTACTCTTATTGAAAGAGATAAGTGAAGTGCTGGTATATTCGCTATTGCGTGGTTATCTTTCAGGATGTTACACATAATTATACCGGTGAGACAGCACACTGATACGAACCGGTTTATACGGAGTGAAAATGTACCATAAGAAACGGTACGAGAATCTCTAGCATGAACCGCACTTCGCACGAATGACGTCTCCGCGACAGAGGTGAGTTAGACGAAGTTATCAATTGGATGATCAACTAACCATAAGGATGGCAGCACGCTGCGCGGTTTAGGATGTTTCCCAATAGGAAGTACCTGGGAAATGCGAACAGAAAATAAACAAGCAGCCAGGCTGCTGTCAAACTAAAATTTTCATAAAAAATGGTCAGAGTACGCTTAGAAATGTACGGTCGTGATTCAGACACGCTAAAAATTGTTATACAATTTATGTTACACAAAGTCCGCCAATTGTTATAGAATTGTTGTGCTTGATCCAAATCATGCACAATTCTTGTACAATTGCTCAAATATATTTCAAACTAACATACGGCCAGCAGCTTTTTGATTAAGTTTTTTCATTGGGTTCATTTCCTGCTTTGAATTGATGGAGCTTTGTGTGAAGTATTTTAAGTGTGCATTTTGAATGTGGTTTCCTACGAGACAAGCAAACACACAAACAGCACTCGTGGAAAAGATTGTGTTCAACTTGAACAAACCTAAATCTTCGAGTCAGCACCCCCAAGGGAAGCACTATTGATTCTTGGAATTGTGAAATGCTGAAGATGCAATGAACAATCCAAGCACTTTTGGTAGCTTGCCGCCTATGCAAAAAGTGGATTCGGCGGTCCTCAAGATCGTAGCAAGCTGGCGAGGTGTAGGGGGACTGGGGGTAGTTTGCCCACGTTAAGGAGATCAGCGATTTTAGATGTGAAAAACATTATTTTATGCTCTTTTTTAATTATGGTCGGATAGACAAACATGTTTTCTACCAAATAGTAGAAACATCTATCCCATTTTAACTTTTTCTGGGGATTATAAATTAATTTTTAAAAAATGCTTGCTTAAGGGGACACGGGAGACCGTGTTATTTTCCCTATCTTTCCGTCTCACTCTAACAATAATCATCAAAACTTTGTGGAAGCAAATCTCGAGTTTTAGTGAACCGATGAAGCTGAAAATTTATCGGGTTGTGCACTACATATACAGAATCATAGTGATACATTTTCGCATCGATATATGGAGTGGTTCTTGGGATTTGCTTCTTGAAATGGATAGGGTGATATGATGACGTCCCATGCGGCCTTAACTGCGTATGTATTATTTTTGCGGGGTAAAACGCCCCGCTTGAGTTCGGCGTTAGTCATGCATTAAACGAACGCATACAATCATGCGTGTATATGAGTTGCAATACATCCGGGCGTTTGTTCAGATGTTATTGTTCAATAATAGTATACATGCTGATGCGAAAAATGTACATTTGTATGGTTCCAATTTTTGCGTAACTTCAACGTGCCATTACGTTTGGTAGAAATTTGAATTCAAACGGCTGTTTTGGTGTTATGAAATAGGGGTGGGCGTTTTGGCCCCCAGAGTTGATTTAAGTTTAGGTCCTTCAATAAGCTTTTTGACGGAAAATTTAACATATGTTTTGCACGTAATACAAAACTATGACAGTGCACAAGTTGGCTCTCGACAATAGTTTCAGAAATTCGGTTGTTTATCGTCCTAAAAAATGACATTGAAAATCACACAAAATTGCAACGAAAACAGCGAAAAAACGTTTTTTATACGATTTTATCGATTTGGTTGCGAAAACCACATAAAAACATATTAGGAAAAGCATTTCTATCCATTTTCTATGATCTAGAGTAAAAAAAAGCATTTCTAAAACACATCGTTCGGCCAAATCGATGGTGGCGCGTTTTTGCCCCCTATGGGCATATTACCCCCAGTTCCCCTACACAAAAAAAGTGAAGGGACCAGCAACGAAACGAAGATAATCGGGAAGAGAAGAGCTCGTGCGAGATTGTAGTGAAGGTCAGAGATTTTAAATGTCATGAATATCACGTGACTTTGACAATTGATATTGCTAATATCAACCTTCTCCTGGGAAAGTGATCAGAACATGTTTTTCACGATGACCTTTTTCGAAATTACTGTCGGTTGGCAATGTTTGCTAATACTATAATTCATGTTGCAAGAATGCCGGACAGCAACCCTGCAAAGATGGTGTTCGCTTCGGATCCGGTTGGTACAAGAAGGCGTGGAGCGCAGCAAGCTAGGTGGGCAGTGTTGGGAAACTCGTGATTACTCACTGAAAACTGCAAACTCACTCGCGAGTATGAGTTGTACAGCTTGAACTCTCGCGTGAGTATACTCAGTCGTGAGTTTCAGTTGTACAGCTCATACTCGTGAGTGAGTTTTCGACTAACATTTACTCACTCGTGAGTAATTTTACTCACTTGAAATATTGTAAATATTCTAAAAGCTTGCGAATGGCTCAAATAAATAATAAGTAATAAGTAAGGCTATTCTTGAGGTGACCTTATTCAAATGATAACATGAAAATTTTATTCTGAAAACTATTTGATGCACGCAAAACGTTATTATAATATGAATTCTTAACACAAGCTGTAATTTATGTTTGGTGTTTCTCTGCGCATGTTGCATCGTAAATGCTCTTTTCTTCTGACATTACACCTCTACTGGGCCAGATTCTGCTTTTTAGCTTAATGTACTTATGATATGAGCATTTCCACATTTGTCAACTATGAGTTTTATTTATTTGCCAATTTTTTTTATTCTCTACTTTACGATATGCAGCACTACTGCAATAATAAAAACCTGAGACAGAGACTCAACAAAACGTATCTGAGTTTCGTGCCAAAACTAATAAGCCGCTGATTGGTCTGCCAAACAGCGCAGCCAGCAATATTTTGTGCGACAACTTCAGCAATTCAGCTTTTCAATTTTCATTTTTTTTCCGGTTTTCTGACAACACATAGATCATAAAAGAGGAGCAGAAATCTAACAATAAGTCAGGTGCCACATGTCTTAGATAGAATCGAACAAAAGAAGTTATAAAAATATTTCAGAAAATTATTTTTAATTTGTTTTTTATTCATTATGGGACTAGATTAAACGTTGAAAATGATACATTTTTAAATGTCTGTTCCTTAAACAGCGCTATTGAAAAATTCTATATTGAAAAATTATGCATACTTGCTATAACCACATAACAGTAATGACCAAACAATAATCAGAGGCCCGTATAATGGTTTAACGAGGATAAACTTATCATTCACTATCTATATCAAGCAAAATATAATAAATTCCGAACATTTTTCTGATCAGAAATCTTTATTTGGCAACGTTTCATACAAGTTTTCTAGAACAAATTTGCAAATTACATCCTATTATGGAGGACTTAAGCACGGTGTTTGAAATTTAAATCGTATTTCAGTGTCCAAAACCTAAATATTATAGTATATTGCAATGTGGAGTGTTAAAACTATCCTTTATCTGGAGTATAGTGAAGTAATAGAGTAAATTTTCGAATCAATCGTACATTTTTCAACATAAATCTGAAGCGCTTTCTATGTCCTATTATTGCGGTATTTCATCCTATTATTACGGTAGTGCCGTCCTATTATTGCGGTATACCAAAAATCATAGATTTTATTGTATTCAGTATACATTCAATGCCACACAATGTTCTAGCATTGAGATTAAACACCCTCCATGTTAATGACACTGCACGATACTGTCAGTTTGTGTGATTTTTGGACATATTTGTGGGGTCATGCACAAATTACGTCACGCTCCAAGGGGGGAGGGGGCGGTCAAGCCAAGCGTGACAAGCCTTACAAAATTTTCGTATGACTCATACAAAAAAACGTGACAAAGGGGGGGAGGGGGTCAAAAAAATTGAAAATTTTGCGTGACATAATTTGTGTACCATCCCTGTAAAGAAAACTAATTCATTACTTTATGTCACGATTCGACAACAAATCAATAGAAACGAATGATTTTCTGCCGGTTTCGTCTCCTCTTCCGTCGTAGCTGGCCAATGTTAACGTAAAACGACAAGGTTCTTCCATCTGAGACCACTAGTCGCTGTATAAAGAATGATTTTATTATTAGTATAATCACAATGTTGATGCTTTTAAAAATTTGTTTCACTAGTTTTCATTAATCCAATGCAATTTCAAAAGATTGTTTTCTTGCGATCATCTTGTATATTAGTTTTTCAACGCATTTTTGGCATGTGTCCCGATTTTCAATCCGTTTACGTGATTTTTTGATAAAACATTTTGTATATTTACGATATATTTGTAAATAAGAGCAACAACAGGGTTTTATGTTATGAAAAATCTTTTGTTTGACCAAATAAATGTATGAATGACAAAAAATTATGTCACAAAATAGTATCCTAATAATATAATTGATGTATCCAGCAATATCATTTAAAATGAATATTGAAACATCGATTTTTTTAATGTGATTTACAGATACCGCACTAATAGGCAAAAAGCTATTTTCATTGTCCTTATTATTCAAAATTCAATTTTTATCATGTAACCACAATCCATACTGAACTGATATACCAGCTGCATATAATTGTTTTGGTTCTAAAGTTAAAAATTCACGCTTACGAAAACCCGTCCGTAGATAGAGGGACTGGTTAAAAATATAGGTTTTTCTTGATGCATCATTTAAAACTGTTCTTCCAACGATCTAAATCGTTTAATTTTCAAAGCATTTATCTGGTACAGCTTGGGAATACTATAAGCTTTCATCATCATCAATAATATCCATAGAAAATAGAGTTTTCGATTAATAATGAGGGTTTAATTCTTATACCGCAATAATAGAGAATACCGCAATAATGGGCAAATTACCCTATTTCAATTTCAAGTCTTTAGAATTTGAAGAATCTCAACTAAACGATTTCCATTACCCCACTTGCCCCATGGTACCTTATTCCATTTTTACTAATATTTCAATTCAACTTTGAATATTAATAACATAAACGCGTTCAGAAAAAAGTTACAGTATTTATTTTATGCCACTAAACGAAATAAATTGGTCTGGAAAGTATTTAACACAACCGGATTTTCGCCATTATAACTTGTTTATCCATTTTTGAAAAAACTGGCTCTGAATTCGGTAAAGTTTAAACAACCATACTATAAAACTGCCTATCACAATACACACTGAAGTCGACAGCAGCTGTAAACACTTTGAATTATTTACATTTACAGTGTTCCACCTAGTATAGAACATACTAATGTACAATTTTATTTTGCTATGGAAATTGGTTTACTCCACCATACTCACAAAGAGTAACTTGCTCACTCACCGAGAGTAATGACGTCATACTCACTGCGAGTATTACTCTTTACGTGAGTAATACTCGCAGTGAGTTTATGACGTCATACTCTCGCGTGAGTTAGAGTAAGGAATGAGTGACTCAAAGCGTGAGTATTACTCGCAAATGAGTACGAGAGTGAGTATTTTTTAACTCGCGAGCACGAGTTTCCCAACACTGTAGGTGGGTGCGCATTGATTTGGCGAACGTGGGGCAGAACCGAGGATGGAGAGATGCGGCTACGAACCGAGTATTGTGGCGTGAAATTGCTGATACAGTGTTATCTGATTAGAAGTGAACTAAATAAATGAATTAGGCGAGCCCTGTTGCGCTCAGCCCTAGCATGTACTATGTCTTGATCGCATTCACTACCATTCCAACTTTGGCTGCCTCGCGGTTTCAGGCGGGTGTACAGGACTTCCACTTTAAAAATGTTCGGCCGACAATGTCCTTATAATCCGCGAAGCAAACAAATTGACTGGATCTCGTAAAATCGTACCCCAGCTGTTAAGCCCGGCTCTCCGCATAACTTCTTCTAGCGCAATATTGAACAACAGGCACGAAAGTCCATCACCTTGGCGTAGTATCCGGCGGGATCTTAACGAACTGGAGTGTTTCGCCTGAAAAAATCACATAATTTCAGTGCGCATCGTACCTTTGTGCTACGCGTACACGATTTCTCTCTGCTCTTGGAAGTTTTTTTTTTTAAACTACCTAAAGCAATAAAACAGTACTGTTCAGTGGCTACAAAAACAGTACTTTTCAGTGCTAAAATTAAAAACGGTACTTTTCAGTGCCAATAAAACATTACTTTTCAGTATTAGTTTTCTACAATTGATCCCTTTGCGATCCTTGTTTGGACCCGTGTATTCGAATTTTCGTTGGACCCGTTGGCGAAGCTAGCGGTGGTAATCCTTCTTGGACACCGTCTTGGGAAAAAAACCTCTCGATGGTCATGTCTACTTTCGTTTATTCACTAAACATGGTTGCAACAACAAACAAAAGGAAGGGTGCATCTCTGAATTCACAACTTTCTAACAAAAAGTGGGATCTTAAACTGTCACTAAACGAGGCAAGAATGTAAGAAAGGATCTTCTTATTTCTGCCATTACGTCCCCACTGGGACAGAGCCTGCATCTCAGCTTAGTGTTCTTATGAGCACTTCCACAAGCTATTAACTGAGAGCCTTACTGTGCCAATGACCATTTTTGCATGCGTATATCGTGTGGCAGGAACGAAGATACTCTAGCCCTGGGAAGTCGAGAAAATTTCCAACCCCGAAAAGATCCTCGACCGGTGAGACTCGAACCCAAGACCCTCAGCTTGGTCTTGCTGAATAGCTGCGCCGTTTACCGCTACGGCTATCTGGGCCCCGGAATGCGGATGTTTCTCCCGGAATGCGAACTTTCTTCCAAGGATGAAATGGATAATGTTGATAATTGCATCGAAATGAGCATCAGTTCAATGCTCTAGACAAATTTTCCGAACACCCAAATCGAAGCAGCCTCTAGCCTAGGCTCTTTGATTCAAGTGAGGAAGCAAAGAGTGCCCGCCTATCGTGGTTAGTTGTTCCGAATTTGCGGAATTTAGGCAGGAGATCTTGAACTCCCATTAGGGGAATCAAGGTCTCTTTCAAATCGCAAAGAAAGGAGACTGTCGCGTTTTGCCGGAAACTCTTAAAGATCGTGAACTTCTTCTCAGACATCTTGAAGAGAAGAAGCACAATTTTTTTACTTATGACGACAAAACTGAACGTTTGTTCAAAGTTGTCTTGAAAGGTCTCTCAAGTGGACTATTAGTCACCAGGAGAGATCAAAAAATGGAATAAATGATTTTATTTGGATTTTCCCCAGTTCAAGTAATCATTATGAAAAAGAGAACCCAATCTGGCATTGTTCGGAAAGGGATTTCTCAAGAATATTATTTAGTTCACTTTAACAAAAAAGATCTTAATATTTTAAGCTTTAGAAAAAGCAAAATTTAGGTTCGATGTCCGTGTGACATGGGAACATTTCCAGAAACCTGCAGGAAATTACCAGAACCCCACTCAGTGCCGTCGGTGCCAAAAGTGGGGTCATGGTACAAAAAATTGTCGCATGGATGCTAAATGCATGATTTGCGGAGGTTCTTCTCACGCTAAGGACGTCTGTCCAGTGAAGGAAGATACTACCAACTTTATCATGCTCGAATTGCGGAGCTATCATAAGTCAAAGTTTTGGTCTTGGAGAGTCGTTGAGGCTCGTCAGGCAGATGAGATCCGTTACGATAACGGTCGTTTCCCGAAATTTGCCTGGTAGAGTATCGAACAATGCTCATTTTTCAGTTAACGATCGCTTGATCATGAATCATACCCATCAGGAAGATCGTAATCATGCTCATTCACAAACTAATTTTAATTCGTCGGGTAGCCGTTCGAATCTTCTAAAATCCTTTGCCGATAACATCTACTCCGCCTCTTCGTCTACCGATAATTCTAACGGAAAATCATCAAATGTACCCACCTCAAGTGATATGTCTGCCTCAGATTTTAATTTTCTAACTGAACAATTGAATCTAATGATTGATGCAATGTTCAAACGCACCACTATGACTGAAGCAGTCCAAGTCGGTGTAAAGTTTGCTAATCAAATTGTTATTGGATTACGTTTTATGTGCATATAGCAGTTATTACTGAAACGTATTTGAAACCTGGATCTAAAGGTGTTTCTGTTGAAACACAGCTTGGTAAATATACTTTCATTGCTGCCTATTTGCTTTATAATGCTCTGGACAGCAAGTTAATTTGCTCCAAACTGACTTGCAAAAATTGAGTCACAATAAGCCAAAATGGTTTGTCATTGGCGACTTAAATGCCAAACATCGGTCATGGAATAATTCTCAAAGTAATTCCAACGACAGAATTTTATTTGATGAGTGCTCTACGGGATATTTCGCAATTCAATACCCTGATAGCCCTACGTGTTTTCCTCTTCTAGAAATCCATCTACGATTGATTTGGTCTTAACCGACTCTAGCCATTTTTGTAGCCAATTAATTACTTATGCTGATTTTGATTCTGATCATGTCCCTGTTACATTTCAAATATCCCATGAAGCGATTCTCAATCTTATCAGCTCCACTTTCAGTTATTTTCGAGCCGACTGGAATTTTTACGAAACATATATTGACTCTCATCTTGAATGTTAACATTTCTTCACAAACAAAACTTGATATTGACAAAGCTCTTGAAACTTTAACAAATTCCATTGTTGAAGCCAGGAGCATTGCAATTCCAAAATGTGAAAGTAAAATTTGAAATCCGTGAATATAGACGATGATCTTAAACTCTTGATCCGTCTCAAAAACGTAAGGAGAAGGCAATTTCAATGCACTCGCGATCCTGCTATGAAATTATATGGCAAAGACTTGCAGAAAGAAATCAAGAACGTTTTTCCTAAATAAGAAAGACAGAAATTTTGAAAAATAAAATTTCTCAATTGGACCCCGGCTCTAAGGCCCTTTTAAAATATTATCAAAACATTTTGGAAAAAGCCTTAGAAGTCAATACCGGCAATTGAAAGAGAAAAGAAATTATTACCAACTAATTGCGAAAAAGCTCAAAACTTGCTATGCACTTTTGAAAGCGCGCACAATTTTATTTAGGACTTACTAGCCCAATAAAAAGTCAAGTTACTCAGGACTTCGAAAACATTCTCAATCGAGGAACGTTTTCGAAAAATTCCTGAGCAAACTGATTTTGGAAGAAGTGAGAACTATTATTAAAAATTTCCAAAAAATATGAAAGCTCCTGGTGATGATGGAACTTCTTACATCCTCATCAAGAAACTCCCAGCAAGTAGCTTATCATTTTTAGTTGAGATATTTAACAATTTTTTTCAATTAGCATATTTTCCTGACAAATGGAAAAAATGCTAAGGTCTATACAATTTAAAAAAAATCCTGCAGAAGCTTCTAACTATCGTCCCAATCAGTTTACTTACCTCCATCAGTTACTAATTTGAAATGGTCAATTTGAACAGAATGATGATTCACATCAATGGAAATTCAATTTGTGCCATTGAAACAGTTCGGATTCCGCCATGGACATTGGAACCTCTCTTCAACTTTTACGTGTAACAAATTTTGATCCGTTCCAACAAATCTGAAGGCTATTCTTCTGGTCTTTGCTCTTCTAGACTTAGAAGCATTTCGACAGTGTTTGGGCACGAAGGCTTGATTGAAAAATTTTATTAACTTTGATTTTCCAACAAACAGTGTATAGAATATCCAAACTTATCTGTCAAATTGTACGCTTAAGCTTCATTATCCAGAATTCCAGTCTGGAAGCCTTTTTGTAAGAGCTGGTGTTCCTCCAAGGCAGCATTTGGGACCCAATATTATACAGTCACCCCACGCAGTTGAATCACCCTTCTTCTTCCTTTTCTTTGGCGTACGTCCCCACTGGGACAGAGCTGCTTCTCAGCTTAGTGTTCTTTGAGCACTTCACAGTTATTAACTGATAGCTTACTATGCCAATGACCATTTTTGCATGTGTATATCGTGTGCCCCTGGGAAGTCGAGAAAATTTCCAACCCGAAAAGATCCTCGACCGGTGGGATTCGAACCACGACCCCTCAGCTTGGTCTTGCTGAATAGCTGCGCGTTTACCGCTACGGCTATCTGGGCCCTGATAAGATACTATGTGTAAACATAATTCTGTGATGTTGTGTGACAAGTTTGGTAATAATTTTGTCTTTTGAAAATCAGCTGATTCATAAATGGGTGATTCAACTGCGTGGGGTCACTGTACAATATTTTCACATCTGACTTACCTGAGTTACCTCAAGGATATCAAAAAATTCTTGTTTGCGGATGACACAGGCCTCACCACCAAAGGACGAACGCCCTGCGTGTCATCCGTAGTAGATTGCAGAAAAGCTTGGAAAGTTTTCTTCAGACTTTGCAAAAATTGAAGATTTCATCAAATGATTCTTAAACTCAACTTAAAATATTCCCACATAAACAAAAAGCTCTTTATTTGAAACCTTCAGACAGTGTTGCGATGGATCTTCTTCGCGAACGGTGATCGACGCATCTTCGCGATCCAACATTCGCCAAAATTCATTTTTCATTTTTGCGTCACGAAAGAACATCGAAAAAAGCGAATGGATGCAACACCGAAGAACAAATAAACACACCGATAAGTGGCTCGCGAAGCCCTTCCCACTCGTAGGATTCATTTATCCCACGCGCTGTTCATTCTCGTGATTCATTGCAAGATGCCTCTTCTCGTAAAGTCAAACAAACACTCTGCTGGTTGCATGGTGTACTGAGTACATTGCAGACCAACAAAATCGCGCTTGAAGAGCACAGCACGAGCGTGGCTGGGTTGCTGCTGGCTAGGGCTTGGAGAGCGAATCGCTGTTGAAGCTAATTGCGCAACAATTTTCTGTAATGTTTAGGTACAATTGCAACATAAAATCGATGGCATATATACGAATCGCAAAAATGTACTGATTTTGACACTTATAATTAGTGAGATGTAAAAGTATAGCATCAAACTATTAAAACAAAAAATGGTTCTGTTATTTTGTTGTTGAGTTTAATTCAATTTACCCAACATTGTTGAAAATACATGAGAGGTCTGGAAGATTTCGATTGCAGGTTTTTCACCGTTTAAATACGCATAGTATGTACATACAAATCAATTTTCTATTTGAAATTAAATAAATCAATAAACCACGCGCATCCCAACAAACATTTTTGCTGAATAACAGTTGAACAAATCACTCTATATAGCATACTTCAATTGAATAAACTGTTGTTCAGCTACTTATGTTAGTTTGGGATGGTAAACACCAGCACCAGCTTGTTGCGAGCCTTCATGAAGATTATCGAAGTGAATATTTTCCTGTTCTTCGCGAAGATCAGGCAGCGTGGATCGTACCGTTCACATTACCGAGCGATGGAAAATCACCCGATGATAGCGTCGGGAGAAACAGCGATTCGAAAATGAAACACGAACGAATGAAGCGCTCGAACGGTTGTTCGTGTTTATTCGCAAATTCTGTTTTGATACCTACGAAAATTCATCGTGCCTCGCGTTTCCGATCGCTGTTCAGCAACATTGCCTTCAGATAGAAATGTTGTCACGTCGATAGGGGTTCCAAATAAATTGGTCAGATGAAATTAAGTATCTAGGGCTCATCATAGATAAAAATTTAACTTTCAAAAATTACATTGGGGGCACTCAAGCCAAATGTAACAATTATACAAAATGTATGTATCCATTTATTAATAGAAAATTAAAACTGTGTCATATAAACAAGCTTTGGATCTTTGAATAAGCTTTCAGGCCAGTCATGTTGTATGCTGCACCAATATGGACGTTATATGTCTAGCTTAGGTTAAATTAATTAAAACCGTTTTTTATCTTATAACCAGGTGAAATCAGCTCATGTTGTTAACAAAATGTTATAATAGCTTAATTTAGTTTTACCCAATTAGGATGATAGTGTTTCCTAATACAGAACACTTGGATATCAGAAATGAATGTCATGTTACAAAGAATTAAGAAAAGCAATGTTATGACATCTGTGGTTGTCCATTAAATACGTTAAACGATTTTTTTGAAATTTTCAAGCCCCCTCCTTCCACCTATGGTATGTTTTGTTGAACGGAAATATAAAATAAATTGTATGTTATGTTAGAAATTTCAAACGAACTTTGCTCCCCATATAAAGGTTTAATTAATGAATGGCCCCTATCTAGCGTTCCCATCTGCCCTTACAAGCTCAAATTAATATGATAATTAATTATAGTAAACATGAAATCGTATCTCGGTTCGTTATGTACTCTCAATTATATATTTACAAAACATGTCAGAGCCCAAGGAAATCATCCACATTTTGAGGTTCTTAGGTGGAAGTAGCCATGAACTCGTATAGCTCTCTCATTAATGTTTGCACTTATACTACGCCAGGAGGAAGATAAATGATTGCACCAAAACACACCACATTTCGATAACAATAATCATATTCACCAGCAATAGTACACACCCATGCGGTAACACCATACACCAAGTGCCAGCGAAAAGCCTCACCCATTGAACACAACAATGAACGGACGGAAACACTTGGGCCCAACGCGAAAGAGGGGCCAACTGTATAAATATTAATCATAAACAATAAAACAAAACTATGTTAATTTCACTCGACTGAACATCAAATGTGAAGCATCATCCAAGTGTAGCGAACCTTTCCATCCCAGCCGAATGCCAGCATAATAGAAGTCCTAGTCCTAGAGCCAGTGATTGATAGCGGATGATAAAACAATAAAACATTGCCTGCCCCGGCACCTCTCAATGCTCTCTTCCAGCAGCGAAATATTCTAGTGGGTTTAACCACACCCACACCCGGCTCGAGACAAAAGAGTATAAGCACTGATTTTTTCTTATAGTTTTGAAACCGGGGTGGGTGGGTGTCTTGAGTGGGCAATCAGGCACGGGTGGGGACTTTCCTTTCCCCAGAGTTTCACTGTTAGAGCCGAAAAAATGAAGAAATCCTACCCGAGCCAACCGGCGACAAAGACGATGACTAGGACGCACAGTGGTTAAGGCCATAGGCCCAAAATCTTAAAATAAGTTGTATGTTTCTCACTCCCACCCCGACTGTTTTGATAAATCATGAACACAAGAATGTGCAAACATACATTTTATACACGTTCTTTGGATATTGTTCATCAACTTTAAATCAGGCCTGCCCAGCCTTTTTAAACCACGGGCCAAATCTCAGAAATTAAATTGCGCGGCGGGCCAAAGTATTCCCAAAATGTTTATTTAAACGAATAAGAAAACAAATTCTTTCGAAAATAAAATGACAAGATAATCGCATCTGAGCATACTACTAGGGATTCAGTAAGAATCCTCTCACTGTTTCGTAATGATCTTGTGAATGAGTTGTGCTCTTGAGCCGCTCGTCTGTGTTCAATACTATGTCAGAAATTTGTTTGGGATCGTTGAAAATCCCGCTCTTAATTTGACATTAGAATCTGTCAAAGATGTTATTAGAATCCTACTTAAAATTTCGTCACAATCCAACCCAATATTATGTGGAAATTATGCCGAAGGATATGTAAGAAATCTGCGTGACGTTTTGCGAAAATACAACGCAGGATTTGTAAGAATTGTTTCTAGGATACCATCAGAATCTTCAATCTAAAATCCTGTTCCGGAATCTGTGAGATATCTGCCCAAGATTATGTGGAAATCCAGTCTTCAATTTTGTAAAACTTGATTCTGATGATTCTGAGAAATCCTGCTGATGGTTTTGTGACAATTTTTTCCAAGTTCGTGAAAATAAGGTACAGAATTTCGTAAAATCGAGGCTTTGTGATAAATTAAGAATTTATCTATCAAAGTTTAATTGATGTTCACTTTTTCTTATCAAATATTGGAGAAAAATGACTTAACCGCTTACCACAGTGATATCCATACGGTCGAATACCTCATCCATCACTAACATAACACTCCTACTCCAAGGTAGCTGTGGGAAATGCAGGAGATTCTCCGGTTTTCTAGTAACAACAGCTAACTAATTAACTTCCTTCCTCTCCCCGGTGGACATAAGGACGTGGCCGGCGCCGTTATCAATCGAAAATATCAAGGGTAGTGTGATTGTACATTGAAGATGTAAAAAAGCTAAACCCAAGCTTCATCTGAGTGGTTCTCTGTGCAATATCATATCCTGATTGATCACGGAGTAGCAACTACGAATTGTATGTTCATCAGTTGATCGTTTTTTTTATCGTTTTTGATCAAATATTGGAGAAAAACATGACAAAGTGTTCTTGTGATCTTGATAAATTATTCTAGATATAAAATAGTATAATTTCTATTATAAACCTCAAATTTATGATAATAATCTTCGAGCTGTTTAGTAGAATACCTATAACTAGATAAAAAACCGAATTTAGTACTATACCATTAAATCCCACTAGAGTTTGTATCCTTTGACAGATACGCGTTTTTCTACCTCAAAACGGTAGAAACACGCGTATCTGTCAAAGGATACAAACTCTAGTGGAATTAAATGGTATATTACTAAATTCGGTTTATACTCGCAAGCTATTAATGTGCAAAATAATTTTAACCCTAATTAACTTTAATGAAGGAAGCTGCCATTTTTTCAATATTGTTCACATTTCAAATGGGATCATTTTGAATCATGCATATAATCAAGTAATTTAGAGAATTGCAAATTAACGTAATAAAGCTTGGAATTCAAGCGGAAGTTTTAATAATTGGTATGTAGAACAGACAACGGGCCAGCTCTGAGAAGAATTTTCAAACTCTTCGCGGGCCGCACAAAATGACGTCGTGGGCCGGATGCGTCCCGCGGGCCGTACGTTGGGCAGCCCTGCTTTAAATGATAGAATAGATTTTCCTATTAATAAATACTAGTGGTCCACCAAACTTCGTCTTGCATTCTAGTAGACTGTTGGAAAATGAAATCTCCCATCCAAAATGTCAAATAAGAATCCGTCCGGACTAAGAAAAAAACTTGTGCGTATCGTTTTGATTCATATAACGGACACTTAAGGCCTCAACAAAGTATAACTCATCAACAGCATATAAAATAAATCATTCTGCATGATTCCTTTGCGTTGTTGAACCTTTAAAACACTTATCTTTCGAATGGTGGGTAAGATTTTGATTCCGCAACGTGAATAATTTTAAATCAATAGAATATGTGGACTTTCCATGATTCTTATTCCGGACGTTTCCTTATTTGCCTTGAATTCCGGACACTTTGATTCAAATTCCGGACAGCTCATGAAAACTGTAAATCGAGAAGTCACTCATCATTGAAATCGCTAAACCACTAAACGACGTCTAAGGCGTTGGCCATTGAAGCTTTTCATAGATATCGATGAAAAATGCTTATATTAAAACAAGCCACAAAAGTACGAACTTTTAAACGGCAAAAATTGAAACATTTCGTGTGAAATGTTTCCCATACAAGAAGAGTGTCCGGAATCAAAGCTGTCCGTAATATGAATCAAACGGTATCATGTGTGCGTCATGATTTTCGTAGAAATTGTTTCTTTGATGTGGTGTTGTCGCTGCTGATCAACTGTCATGTTCGGTCGAAAGAAATTGTGCTTATATATTTGGGCTGTCTTTGATGGCGCCAATGAACTTTGAATACATTTCCCTTTAATCCGCATATTTCATGGAATGGAGGGACATGTTCGTAACAAGCATGGGAAACACTCACTCAGTTATTGCGTTTCTCTCACTCGCTTTCACGCACAGTCGGGAGCGAGACTGCCGTTTCTTTAACCAAGCTGAACGTTTCGATTTCCAGTGCCATTCCGCTTCTACGGCGAGACACTAAGTAAAACAAAAAATGACAACTTATTAAGTCGCTACCGATTCTGAAAGCCAAAGCCAACCAAATGCTACACCGAATGATTGTTGAATGTTGCTACACCGGTATTGAATTGTTTACATTCTGATTCTGTTCGAGTGCATTCAGGTTTTAAGTGCTGATGAGCGTTCACTGACTGGCAATACACACCACGGAATGATTCAGTTAGTGGGAATTCGCTCAGTCAGTTCAATGTATTCAATGAATCGATGCTAAATGCGTTCACTCGTGCAGCGTTGTGAAAAGCTGAAATGCCTATAACTCACGCTTGAGATTTTCCTTGCGTTAGTTGTCAAACCGCATTTCAGCAGTCAAAAAAATCATGGATGTGTTGGCTTATCTGTTCGATTCATTGCCTTCTCCAAAGTTTTCTCGAACAAAGCCATGATTTCTTGTGAGTCAGGTAGAATTATAAAAATCCTTTCTGAAGTTATCAACAACATTAATTTGTCACGAGTTTTTGACGAGTTTTATGACTGAATCATTTTTGATAGTAGTAGTGTGTGTGATTGAGTGATTTAGCATGAACATCTCAAGCGTGAAATTTATGAAACAGATCTCCGATGAGTTCACTCTCGCGGGAGAGCTTATTGATTGAGATTTGAGTGTGAGTCTTACAACACTGCGCTCGTGCCTCATAGATACAAGTTGTTTTAATACTCACTTCTCTTCGCATTCCTTCTGATTATCGCTTGTACACAATCGCAAAGTATATAGCGGGGGTTTTTACTTAGCATCTGGTTAGTTATTTTGAAATGAATTCATTCAGTAATTCTTGAAGAATTTTCAAGAATCCGATAATAATACTGTTTGGATTTCTTTTTAGTTTTACACTATAGATTTCTTTAGATTGTTCAAAATAATTCTTAAATAACCATTCCAATTATTTATTCCAGAAATTTTTCTTGGGGGTATGTAACTTGAATTTTTCCATCGAGTGCTCAGCATATCATCTCCATATTTTTCTGAAAGTTTTTTTTTTTGTTTGCTTCCGAGAATTTCTATAGAAAGTTACAAATATTTACAAAGAATTTAACTCAATACACTTCCAAGAATTATACTATAGAAACTGATAAAACTTGTTTTTTTTTCTTTTCTTAGAAACAAATAATTACATAATGCAATGTTTCAGTAATTCTAGCAAAGACATACTACAAAGTTTGTAGGGATTCCTCCAATTATAATTCTAAGATTCCACATTCGGGAATTTTTCACTATATATTAAGAAATTTATTTATGTTGTTTTTCAAACCTTATGGGAAATCACATCCATAGTTTCGGCACTCGGCACTTTACGTTTTTTTTAACAATAAGTTTTCTTCGGAGATTGATAACTCCGCGGGATTTAATGACTCCATTGTAGTGTACCTTCTAGATAGTATCTTTGCTAATAATATCGTTTACTCGTCAGTAGGTATGGCAAAGGTCAAAGCTAACAATCCCCTGACCATGTAATTGTTACCATATAAAAGATCGATAACCATTGTATCATTCTCTTTATTCGCTCACTCCTCGAGCATACAACATCAGACGGAATAAATAGTAAGTAGAATCCTAAACCAGTGGTTTAAACCCAACCCACGTGATCCGAAAACATAGTATCCATAGAGTCTTCAAATCATTCCAAAATCCATTTTCTCTGAAATTCCTGATGAAATTTATACTGCGACTATTCAAAGAGTTTGTTCTGAGTAACGTGATAATTCTTCTAGAACTGTTTTTAAAATCCTTCCAAACCAAACCAGGAATTCTACTTATAACATCTCCAAAATTTTGATAGGCAGGAAAAATACTCCAAAGATTATTCTGTAATATGTATTGAGTAGCTCCTAGATATAATTCATACTATTTCTAAAAAAATGCTGATTGGGCTTCTTTAACAAGGTTTGCAAAACTCTTCAGATGATTGAAAATTGTTAACACATGAAAAGATCTTATAGTGATTTCTACAAGAATTTCTCTGATCAATCCGAGAATAGTTCTTCAAATGTATTTTGCATTAGTTTCTCCAGCAATTATTCTGTGAATATTTTTTACTCAGAATTCCTCCTAATATTGACACAGAAAACACCAACTATTTATTGGCAGAATCCAAAGAATATTTCTTAAGTTATTAATTCCTGGACTTTAGAAGTGTCTGCAAGTGATAGTCCTAAAAAAATCCGGGATAAATCCTTGAACAACATCAAAAACTTCTTTCGGGTTTTCTTTTCAGTACAAAAAAAATCTACATAAAACAACGGAAATTTCTCAAGGTATTACTCCCTGGATTCCATGAATTTCTATGAAAGGTATGCTCAGAAAAAATTCCAGATAAATCCTAGGAGGATTTCTTGAAGAAAAATATGATTCTTTAGAAGAAATTCATTAGGAAGTTTTTAGAATGATTTTTTTCGGAATTCTTGTGAACTACCCCAGCAACACACATGTTATAATTGTGCATTATCAACTGATATTTGACCAAAATTAGTCATCTATTAGTTGATAATACACAATTATAACATGTGTGTTACTCGTGTATGTAGAAATCTATGGATTCAATTCTGGAGGAATGATATAAATTAAGAAGAGCTCATGAGAAAGTAATTGTTAGGAGTGTATAAAGAAATCTATAGAATTGCTCCTATATAAATCTCAAAGGAAATTTTAGTGATTTATGAGTAATTCTTGATTTTCGGAATAGTTGTTGGGTTAATTCTAAAAAAATGGTAGAATGAATTGGATCTCAAAAAAGAGTTCGATAGCAGAATACTTGATAGAATTGTTGAACTTGTATGGCAGGGTCAAAAAAAAAAAAAAAATACTTGAAGTAATGGAAATTCCAGAAGAAATTCAAAAGAAAAAATATTGAGAAATTCAATATATATTTACAATGCATGCCTACATTTACGGAACTCTTAAAAAAATATTCAAAGGAATGCAGGAAAAAAAACTTGAGAAACCTTTTGAGTAGTTAACAAATGAATCTTTT
The DNA here is from genome assembly GCF_002204515.2 of Aedes aegypti. Classification (NCBI taxonomy): domain Eukaryota; kingdom Metazoa; phylum Arthropoda; class Insecta; order Diptera; family Culicidae; genus Aedes; species Aedes aegypti. The sequence goes on from NW_018736551.1 coordinate 19,764, forward strand.
TAAATGTTAGAATAAATATTAGGAACTTTATACCTAGCGTTTTTGATTGTTATTCACTTGATTGACAACATAAACATTTGTCTGAAATATTTCTAGAATCTATGTTAAGAAATTATTTCAATTATTAATGTACATGTTGTTCAGAAAACAATTTGAGCCAATTCGTGTTATTGACTGGGAATAAATAAGGGGATAGATGTCCTTCATAGTTGAACGTTTCATGGAAGAATGGTGCAATGGACTTTCGGGGTAGCTTTCTCCTCCGTGACGGGTATCCTGGCTAGGCCCATGGCATCACTGCAATACTGAGAAAATTACAGGTTCTTACTGATCAAAGCTCAAAACGATGGATATTAGCACATTAGCACATTATATCAATCATTTTATGTGGCAGCTTGGTGCTAGTATTAATATGTGAATTAAGCATAAATATATGTTCACTTGATAGCAACATCACCTTAATTGAAGAATGTTTTTGAACATGTTCTTGAATACATTTTATCAATGGTCAGACACTGAATGATCATATTTGAGTTGAGAAAGAACCTGTGTAAACCTTTAAAGCAAACAATAAAAATTATAAGTGTTGTAATTTTTCAGTGCTACTCAAATAAAAGTCACAATATTTGGGTGAAGTATATGAGCCAGTGTTTATTGCCATCGAACAAGACAATATCTTTGTCAAAAATTTAGACCAGGCGATCTTATCATGTTTCATATCTTAGGTATTTTTCAATAAAATTTAATAGAATCAACACGGAAACATTTTTTGTTACATATATAGGGTGAAAGACTTTACCGTACTGCCATTTCGAGACAAGTACAGTTTTCATATATTTTATTATTTCATTCATCAAGACCAATTTTGAATTTTGAGTGATTTTTCTCGCAACCTGTTTGTTGATAGTGTTGCATTTCTGGAAGCTACTCTTATCAGTCTTATACAAATCGCGTTATGTCTGAGCGAGATGTTGTACGACATTTGTGATGGGTCATAAAATACGTGCAATAACAATCTGAAAGAATATTATTGGTGACACGTTGAATGATCAGTCTATCATTTATATTTTAAATGCCCCAAGGAATAATATAAAATTATAAAAAAATATTTATTCGTTTGAAAAATATTGTGCTTCTCGTTATTCAAGTCATGCTCTCATACTTTCTGGGATACCCTATACATTTTTTAAATAGTACTGTCTTTGCAATATGTGAAAGAATTTTGTCGCAACTCGAGAGTTGATTAATTTGGTACTTTATAATGGTACTTTTCATCAGATATTTTATGAAATGATTGATGCCCGTTTCGTAGAACAAATTGAACCACTATGCGACGATGGCGATCGGCCCGGCAGTGGTACTGCCGAGGCAAAAGGGAAATTTTATATTCCACTCTTTCAAGCGAATAGTGCTTTCCAGCAAGCAGTAGTTTCCATGCCAGAAATGGATGCAAAGAAGGATAATAATGCTTCCGATTTGATAATTCAATCGTAAGCCTGTCTGTGCTTTTCTTTCTTGCCCGAGAAAACGATGATGTAGAATGAGGAGGCGAATGGAAAGGAACTGGGGGAGGAGTAGGAACAATTATACATTTATAATTAATGGTGCTCAACACGAATGACAGCTATATTAGCAGCTTGCAGGATTGCTTAAATTTTCATAATGCTGGAACGGATTAAATGAATTAAATTCAATGGATGTTTTTCTCATGGCCTATGGCTAAGGATTAGAGGGAAACATAGTTTTGACTTATACGAACATCTTGGATGTACAAGAATGTTTTACATAAATTACCTATTTTTTGAAGAGTTGAGTGGATTTTCCAGATTGTTAAGCCTGTTCATACCCCGAGCAGAAGCATAGTTCTAACAATCAAAACGACTTCATTGACATGATAGATGAAAGTTTTAAAGATAATATCAACATTTTATTCCTGGACATTCTCAACCACAGCCAAATTTGATGTTTGCAGTTGTAATGGATAGTTCTCAGCTATTGGTTGGATCATACAAAAGCTTAATTTGATATGTCAATGTTATTCCAGGAGTATTTTTTGGATCTTCTTCTTCTTTCTGGCGTTACGTCCCAACTGGGACAAAGCCTGCTTCTCAGCTTAGTGTTCTTATGAGCACTTCCACAGTTATTAACTGAAGAGCTTTCTTTGCCGATTGACCATTTTTGCATGTGTATATCGTGTGGCAAGTACGAAGATACTCTATGCCCTGGGAATCGAGAAAATTTCCTTTACGAAAAGATCCTCGACCAGCGGGATTCGAACCCACGACCCTCAGCATGGTCATGCTGAATAGCTGCGCGTTTACCGCTACGGCTATCTGGACCCCTTAATTTTTTTGGATATCGTTTCCAGATCTTTTATCTCTTATATCCATCAAATAAATTTCATTATGATTCGTTTGAGAGAAGAATACATAATTATGCCCATCATAAAACATTACAAAACATTTTCCTGTCAAGTATTGCGACTTGAAACCCTTTACCTTGAGCTTAGTGAGGTACAAACATTTTCAGAGAACTAGCTCTTATGTTTCATCATAAAACTGTTCATGCATACTGTTCGGTCCCACTAGATTAAATTCCACCAAAAATTGTTTCCTTGTTTTCCATGTTCCACTCTCCTAACCAAGATCGTTACGAAAACCTATCGAGTTACTTTCGAGTGCACCATCTTACCGTTTCAGCTTGTTGCACTATGCTCTTCAATTTGTATACTCTACAGTAGCAGCAAACGACTGTCTGTGGCGAGAGCACATGTGCATCCAGCGATGATGATGCATCCCTGCTTGGAAATTTTTATTTTCTTTCCAGCGAACAGGGGCAAAAGTTTTAACCTAATATCCGAAAACTACGCCAACTTGTTGTTGTTGAAGAGCGAATATTCTCCGCAGATGAATCCACATTCTCATGGAGGTGCACGGGAAAACAATGCATGCGGCGCAATCTTCGGTAACTTGTTATTATAGTGGGTAATCTTTTCGAGCGGTTCGAGAAACAGGATGAGCTGCCAGGAAATATTCCGTTGCTTGGTAAAGCAACATGGTGGATAACTTTTTTTTCGTTAAAATCGTTAAAGATACGAACAGGATGCTTGAAGTTTATATTAATATTCATTTGGAAAGTGGAAAACTGGATGTATGTAAAACCAGAAAACCATTATTATTGTGATGATTGGATTGGACTTTTGAGCTTTTGGAACGGAGCTATCTACACTGTCATTGATTGACTCATGAAGAGTAGTGTTTGATTCGTTGAATGTGTTTTATGCAGCTTTGTGGGCAAGCGACGAAACAAGGATCGTGTCCGGTAGCGTATTGCGGGTACAAATGACTATCGGTTCAGAATGTTTCAAATTAGTTCTTTATCATTGACCAAAACAAATCCTTTCTCATATTCAAACTGACAGTGTTTTCTTGTTGAAGTGCAGAGGACTTCCATCAAGCAAGTAACACGTCAACATTTCTCTCCCATCCCCAAATTGACCTGCATTATGACGCAGCCGGTGTCGTTATTGTTTGTTATAATAATAAAAGCACCAGTACTTACACATTGAGGGTGCTACTGATCCTGAGCCGTTAAACTTCAAACTTGATAGAATATGTCTTTCTGAGTCTGCTTTAGTATGAATCTTATTCATGAATCTCCGAAAGATTTCTGGCTACGGCTACAGATACAAAGGCCTCCACTGCAAGAAATGTTCGGATAAATTCAAAAAAAGTTTTTGGATAGGTGTTGTACTC
>NW_018736552.1:0-1000 GCF_002204515.2 Aedes aegypti
TACGTGCGAGTGTTAGTTTTCTCCATCGCTGGCGCCCAAGGGTGGAAAAGGTCGGCAGAGTCCATTTTGACGTCGGTCTGGTGAGGTCGAAACGCTAAGCGTTCTGTACGGGCGACACATTTTTTTCGTATCACCGAGGAAGCCTAATCTAAAGCGACTGAACATCTTAGGCTGAAGTTTTCGCCGATTCTTCTTGGGTAAGGTAAAGTGAAGGGTAAACGTTACCTCGTGATTTTCTCTTGATTTTACAGCCAAAGTAAAAGAAAAGAGCGCTTCAGTAGTGCTATATGGTGTGAAAGCATTGTGTGACATTTCCTCATAACTCCTCCCCTCCCCATCCTGACTAACAAAGAAAGAAATAGCTGTGAGTGAAAGAAACCCATTGTATATTGAAAGGTGCGAATAGGGTGGACTAAAATTTGTGTGTTCACCAAATCTAAGAAGATTTTTTTCTCGTTTTTGAAACAACACTTCGTCAGTTCCTTTTAATAAGAGAGTTTCTTTCTTTAATACGCAGAAGCCAGCCAGATTTTAAGTGCTAAAAACCGATTGTCAAGTGATTTTATCACAAGGCTCATTGGCGGTATCGACGACAAAACTGGTGGACGAATCAGGAGGAGCCAAATCCCGGAAAATAACTAATCGGCACCGCTGCTACGCCCAATTCCGATCGGCATTTATTCCGGTTAAAACCAAGGTTGGGACTTTCTTGTTCGGCAAAGGTCGCAAGCGGGCGAAGGCCAGGATTCAATTGGTGAGTCAGACATTTTTTTCCTTTTTCCTCTTTTATTATTTGTTAATCATTACATCAAAAGAGCTTTTTGTTCATTTGTACATTCAATTTGATAGTTATTGTTGCTTTTGTTTCTTTTTCAAATTTCATTCTTTGTTCGGTAGTCCGGAAACATTGCTCAATTGACTATTTATTGCAAATTTCAATATTTAGATTTACAGACAGTAATTTATTTCTGCTAAATCAATATGAGTTCTTCAAGCATTG
>NW_018736553.1:0-22565 GCF_002204515.2 Aedes aegypti
GCATTATTAATGGTAATTTTATTCAAATTTAAAAGGGCCTATCTGAAAATGATAAAACTAAGAGGGCCTAACTGGTCATAAAAGGGCCTAACTGAAAATTTCCATCAAAATCAGATTGGCCCTTCCGTGCATTTTTAATTTTTCTCCATATTTTTCAATATTTAGCCATTGTATAGTGTTTTTCTCACATAATGGAACCTAGTGAAATATTTGAAAAGGGTCTATCAGCATAACGTAAAAATTGAGAAATGCTCGATTGAAGATTCTGTAACATATTGATTGTTACTATTTTAAACTCATTGCTATTCAATAGTTTTAAACTTTTGTTCGACACTCATAGTCTATTACTGGGCCACGTAACGTTTTAAATCTAACATAACATAAAAACTAGTAAAAAATGTTGAATTCAAACATCATTGGCAGATAGGCCCTTTAACGAGTCTTCAAACCAGTTAGGCCCTTTCAATTAGACCCTTTAATTGAACATGGTTTCAGTTAGGCCCCTCCAGTTAGGCCCTTCTATTTAACATAGTTCCAGTTAGGCCCTTTTGGAATTTGATAATTTTATTGATTATTAAAGTGATTTTCAAAGTTTTAGAACAAAATCAATCGATTATGTGAGAATACCAACATTGAATATTGAAAATTCTTTATTGAAGATTCAGTACTATATTAATTATTCATATTTCAAACCCTTTCTCCTATTTACTAGTTTTATACTTGTGATCGACGATCATAATAGCACAGACAAACAGACGTCACACTCTCATCATTGTCCATTGGCCACCTTTTTAACGATTGGTTTGAAAAAATTGTAGGTGGCCAATCCGCCACCCGCAGCGCTCGCATCGTTTTTGTTCGTGTTTGACATTTACACACTACCGCCATCTGTTGGTTCGTCGGCCAAACACACCGATTTTAGTATTGGGCGTACACGTCGTCGTGACCATGATTTTGAACGAGATTTGTTCTAAGTGTTACGTCTGTTTGTCTGTGATAATAGTCTACTAGGTGGCCCATAACGTTTTAAATCTTAAATAACAGAACAACTCGTGAAAATGGTTGAATTCAAACATCATCGGCAGATAGGCCCTTTTACGAGTCTGCAAACCAGTTAGGCCCTTTCAGTTAGGCCCTTTGATTGAGCATGGTTTCAGTTAGGCCCCTCCAGTTAGGCCCTTTTATTAAACTTAGTTCCAGTTAGGCCCTTTTGGAATTTGTTAATTTTATTGATTATTGAAGTGATTTTCAAAGTTTTAGATTAAAATCAGTCGATTAGGTATGTGAGAAAATCAACATTGATTAATAAAAATTCTTTATTGAAGATTCAGTACTATATTGATTCCTATTTCAAGCCCATTCTATTTTTTACTAGTTTTATCATAATCTTAATGCGAAGTTAGTTGAAAAACTGATTTTTTATCCTGAAAAAAAAAATCAATTACATTAAAAAAATTGAATAATTTTTATTTGTTTCCTCTAGTTGTGGATCGAGTTCCAAAAGTCGCGATTTTCACAAAAATTAATTCGTTTGTTTTTGTAACATGCAGGGCTGTTACAAAAACAAACAAATTCTTCTTATACTTCTTCTTGGCATTACGTCCTCACTGGGACAGAGCCTGCTTCTAAGCTTTGTGTTCAATGAGTACTTCCACAGTTATAAACTGAGAGCTTTCTTTGACAAGTTGCCATTTTCGCATTCGTATATCGTGTGACAAGTACGAAGGTACTCTATATTCAGGAAAGTAAAGGAAATTTCCATTACGAAAAAACCTGGACCGACCGGGAATGGAACTCAGATACCTTCAGAATGGCTTTGCTTTGTAGCCGCAGACTTAAACTGCTCGGCTAAGGAAGGCCCTCAAGTATAAAACAAGTAAAAAAGTGAATGGGTTTGAAATAGATATAATCAATAAGGTACTGAACCTTCAACCGAGAATATCCAACATTTAGCTATTACACTGTTTTTCTCTCGCTTTATTTTATTTAAAAACTATGAAAATCACTTCAATAAGCATTAAAATCAACAAATTCCAAAAGGACCTAACTGGAACTATGTTTAAAAAAAGGGCCTAACTGGAGGGGCCTAACTGAAACCATGTCCAATCGAAGGGCCTAACTGAAAGGGCCTAACTGGTTTGAAGATTCATTGAAGGGCCTAACTGCTGATGATATTTGAATGCAACCATTTTCACGAGTCGTTATGCTATTTGAGATTACTAACGTTCTGGGCCACGTAATAAACCATAATGAGTGTCTAACACAAGTATAAAACTAGTAAAAAAGTGAATGGGTTTGAAATATCAATAATCAATAGGGTTCATTCACATATTTCATAACGCCAAAAATGAACATTTTTGACACCCACCCACCCCCTCGTAACGCTTTTTGTATGAATATTATACAAATTTTGTATGAGCCGTAACATCGTGCAAGACACCCACCCACCCCCTTCAGCGTTATGAAATTTATGAATAAGCCCATATGTTGCTGATTTTGTATAGAATAGTTTCCAATATTTAGGTTGTATGATATTGTGTTGTTTTCTCACATAATCATAAAATGTTGTCGAAGAATTATGCAAATCACTTCAATAATCAATAAAATTAGCAAATTCAAAAAGGGCCTAACTGGTTTGAAAATTCGTAAAAGGGCCTATCTGCGGATGATGTTTGAATTGAACTATTTTTACAAGTTGTTGTGCTATTTCAAATTCAAATCGTTGTGAGCCACGTAATAGACCATTATAAGTGTCGAACACAAGGGGTTATCCGAAAATGACGTTCATCAATTGGGGCCTCCTTCAATGGGGGGATGTACGAAAATGTGACAGTGTATGGATTGGGTATTAGAAAAAGCGTGACAGAGGGGGTAGAAGGGTTCTAGAAATCCCGAAAAAACGATGGACGTCATTTTTGGATCTTCCCCAAGTATGAAACTAGTAAAAAGCGAATGGGTTTGAATTAGGAATAATCAATATGGTACGGAATCTTCAACCGAAAATTTCCAATATTTAGCTATTATATAGTGTTTTTTCACATAATCGCTAAATTTTGTTCAAGATTTATGCAAACCAATTCAAAAATCAATAAAATTAGCAAATTATAAAAGGGCCTAACTGAAACCATGTTCAATCAAAGGGCCTAACTGAAAGGGCCTAACTGGTTTGAAGATTCATAAAAGGGCCTATCTGCCGATGATGTTTGAATTCAACAATTTTTACGAGTTGTTGTGTTATTTGAGATTAGAAACATAATGGGCCACGCAACAGACTTTAATGGGTATCGAACACAGGTATGAAACTAGTAAAAATGCGAATGGGTTTAAAATAGGAATTATAAATATGGTACGGAATCTTTAATTGAGAATTTCTCAATGTTTACGTTTTGCAGATAGGCCCTTTTCAAATGTTACGCTAGAAATGTAAGAAAAAGGGTATTTTCCAATGACATTAAAAAGGGTACTTTAGCCTCATTATAGAGTATCGTCTCTCGTAAAAATAATGGGTAAATAGTATACATGGTAGCTTGGTGCCATCAATATCGCCATTTTTCGATTTTGTTTCGTTTGTCGGTTAGAATTGATGAAAAAAAAAGTTATACAAAGAGGAAGACACACTGTTTTACTGTATAGATACGTAAGTAAATTCGGTGATTATAATCGAAGTGTTGATTTTTACAAATCGCTTCTTTTTTGCAGACATTTTAGCTTCATCGCTGTAATACTGTCCGCTACAGGCATTCCCGTGGGCAAAATTGTCATCTTCCGCCCGGTTCCAAGGAGGTTGTTTCGAAGTGCATCAAGATCTTCGCTTGGCTTTTGGTTAATCCCGCAATGGGAAACAAATTTTGTAATTCTTGAATTTACATATGGATAATAAATGTATCATACGATATTTACAAAGTCTTCTAAAAGTGTTTTTAAATATTTCTTTATTTTTTCTCTCAATTCCTAACCTAAATCTGCGGAAAAATTCATTAAAAAGTGAGGTTTTAATACCCATATTCATTTTAAAGACCAAGAGTGAAAAATACCCATTATTTGAAGTTTGAAGCAAATACTCTTTAATGAGCAAGTCGACCGTACTCTTTCAATGAGTTATGCCATTTTTCTCGAAAATGGTTCCTTTTAACTCATTAATGGGTTACGTGTAACCACAGACAAACAGACATAACACTTAGAACAAATCTCGATCAAAATCATAGTCATGAGAACATGTACGCCCAATGCTAAAATCGGTGTGTTTGGCCGACAGGCCAACAGATGGCGGTAGTGTGTAAATATCAAACGCGAACAAAAACGATGCGAGCGCTGCGGGTGGTGGATTGGCCACCTACCATATTTTTGAATCGGCCGCCTTGATGAACATCGGTGAGAGTGTGACGTCTGTTTGTCTGTGGTGTAACGTACTTAGAACTCAAATCTGGACAAACATTTGAAAAGGGCCCAAGAGGTCTTGAGCCTTTTTTCAGAAACGTTGCTGTTGAGCCCTTTTTAGTCCGCCTACGCAAACTCACACCACTATCAGAAAGATTGATGTTAGCTCTTCCTGATAGTGGTATTTGTGAGCGTGATCGAGTTGAATTGGGCTCAACAGCGCCTTGCAAAGCCAATGTTTACCAATGTCGATGTGCCCTTTTGAAATATTTGTCCAGAAATATGGGTAAATCAACTACCCATTTATGGGTAAACTGATCTAAGCGTGTACCGGCCATAAGCGAAAAATTTTCTCCGTGCATGAAACAAGCGTTTGTACACACGCCCTTTTTTCAACCGTTTGTTTTTGGGTAGTAATCGTGAAATACTAGGGTAAACGCATTTAAGTGTATGGCCGACAACCAGCTGTCAGCAGTGATGCCACAAACACAGATTAACTTGTTATTAGTATTTTTTCAAATTTTAACTAAACATTTAACGAATCTAAGAAACGGTTCACAGCCTGTGATAATAGATCACAGAATTTTGAGAAAAAAATTAAGATTTTTTAACATGATACAACTATAGGGTACGATTATGGAACTACAGATGTCTGTGACAACAGATATAAGAGATTTTGAGATAAACAAGCTTAAATCTTCAAAGATGTTTTAGCATGATACAACTTTTGGTACGGTTGTTAAACTTATAAAACAATAGTATTTTTACGCTCAGATTTTCTAAAATATTAACAGAAGTATTTCAAAATCTATGACACAATCATTCATCATTTCTGTTTTGATTGTGATGGTTGCGTTGCGAGGTATATTGTTTATTTGAAAGTTAGAATTCTGGCATAAATAATCGTTAATATTCTTAGAACAGGCTGGATATGTTTGCACAAGCTTTTGTTGACTTTATTGTTTGAAATATCAAAATTTATACCCAATAAAATTTTAACCCAAGATTTTAGAACCAAAAACAATATGTGGCAACACTGGCTGCCTGCAACCTTCAGCCGTTGAAAAATACGGTAAACGGTAGACGCTTTTTTCAAGTTGTAAAAGTTTTTTCAGTGAACGAAAAAAGAAAAGGTGAGTGTTTAATCTATTTTATATTTAATTAGGATTCTCGATTCCTTTTTCACGACGTCAGTAACTTTCACACGGTTTAGAGTAAAATAATTGAGAATAATTCGAGAGAAAGATTTGCGACTGGGGCTTAGGGATCATGCACAAATTACGCCACGCTCCGAGGGGTGGAGGGGGTGAAACCAAGTGTGACAAGCCTTACAACAAATTCGGAGGACTCATACAAAAAACGTGACAAAGGGGGAGAGGGGTCAAAAAAGTTGAAATTTGTCACACTTTTGGTATGAGTCCATCGAAAATGTTGTAAAGCTTGTCACGCTTGGCTCGACCCCCTCCCGCCCCTTGGAGCGTGACGTAATTTGTGCATGACCCCTTAATAACAATCAGAAAATAACTAACGGAACTCTGAAGTGCAATTTTTATTCCTAAGGATCGATTTCTTCACCTTCGCTTAAGCCGTAAGCCACGTTTACCCATATGGTTAAACTAGATTTAAGGCCTAAGCGGGGGTGAAGAAATCGACCCTAATTGGAGAAAATATATGTACTCTTAAACCACAGAGAAACAGACGTTACATTAAGAACAAATTCAAAATCTAAAGATTTTTTAAATAACTTTATGACTTTTCCAATTCCTATTATCATAGCTTATTGGCACGGTTACAGGAAGAAAAAAGGTTCAATTTTATAAAAATGAGATAATTCTTTCATTGTTTCAGTTTATTATATTTTTATAGTAACAATTCGCAGATACTTATTATATTAAGCTCTTGATGGATACAGAAGAACTGAAAAAAAACATCGACTCATAAGAACATAACTGAAACACGCTTGAGAACGAGACGACCGATTTGAACAATTCTTTCACTTTTGTTTCCTCAACAAGGGCCTTGTGGGCAATACAACGTTTGCCGGGACAGCTAGTTATTGAAGTGAATCAAAAGTAGCAATAGTAGAAGCTAAGGGGTGTAAGTGGCAGAGAAAATCGAGAGTTTTTCAACAATTTGTCATTCCTTACTAATTGTACGAGAGCTAAAAAAATACAACCCAATCTTCTACGAATATTTTTTGTTGAAAATCTTGAAGTACAATCTTTGGTGTATTCAATTGAAAAACCGATCGAAGGGTCACATTTTTACGTTCGGGCCCCTCAAGTAAAAACCGGGAAAATTTTGAAAATTATACCGGGAAAACCGGGAAAAAAGCGGGAATTTTAAATTGGATATTTGGTGGCCACCCTGAGTATACGATAAACAGTCTCTCATAATGTGCAGCATGTTATGATACCGGGTACCACCGTTGGTTTGACCACATTTAATCTGAACACTTTAATCTGTACCCCGCTAAAGCCCCAAGCACAATGTGAGCGGCAGCGCGGTACAACGGCAAAACGGCAAGCCCATCTTGAGCTACACTCTACTTGTCAAGTCAATGTTGAAAAGGATTTAGTCAACAATGGATTGATAAGTAAAGTGTAGATCAAGATGGGCATTCCGTTTTGCCGTTGTACCGCGTTGCCGTTCACATTGTGCTTGGGGCCTAATTGGCACATCGTTCAGATTAAAAATGATTCAAACGCCATCTAACTCATGGAACGGAGTAAAGTGAAATGAAACGCTGTGGAACGGAACGCAGAATCAAAACAAAACAGTGAAAGAGGTAACCAGAAACACGTTTCTAGGGTGACTAGATTTTCAAATTAAAAATGAACCCCGATGGTTTGCATGAGGTTCCGTTCAAATTAGCGGGGGTGCACGGTAGTTACAGAGAGCGATACGTGAGAGATTCTCTCAATTTTCTCTGGATTCAATCCCTGGTAGTGATTAAATTCAAAAATATTCTTGATAAGTGTTATATGTTTTTCGGCTCTGGTTGTGGTTATATGTTTTTCGGCTCTGGTATGTCGTTTTCGTTTTGAGGAGCATGAATTGGGTTGAGTTTGAAATTGTGATCCAGAATTAGTTTCGCTAGTTCCAACCTAGGTTCAAAAACGACTTCGAAATTAGTGTGCTAAGAGAACATCCACAGTTATTCACTGAGAGCATTTTTTGTCAAAGTAGCAATTTTCGCATTGATATATCGTGTAGTAAGGACCAACGATAATATCGTCCAGAATTTATTATTAAAGAACGTAGAAGATGAGTGACATTGTTAATGGACATAGGTGGCCACTATAACTACCTCCGAAATATCCTGTATATCCGTAAAAATCATATATTTTGTATCGTGTTAATCTGTTTCATGTTGAGTAAGTGCGAGAAAAGTGAACAGTGACTGACATGGAAAAAATAATTGGTAAGTATTATTTTAAGTTTGCATTTTATTGTATAGGGCATACGTTCCCAAACTTTTACTATGCGCGACCCACCTAGTTTTCAATTTTGCAGGGAGTGAAATTATCGGTCACGGCGATAATCATAAGCCTATCGCTCAAGCCGATTTTCCGGCGAAAAGAGACGTGCGATAATATCCTACCCGTCCAGTACTGCGAGAGTGTGCTCTCACGAGATCTGCAGCAGCGAATTTATATTATCACCAGCAACGAAAAGTTGGCTTCCTTCTTTTCTTCTCTTCTTTCGTCGTTTTGAGTGTCCTTCGCTTCAGCATGTAGCTTATATACCAAATTTCTCTCCCCCTTCGTTCAGCTGGTGTGGCCGAGTGGTTAAGGTGCACGCGTGTTTTGAAAATGTTTTTGCTCATGGGCATGGGTTCGAACCCCGTCGGCGGCAAACATTTTTGTTATTTCCCGTCTGATAATTATCGCGATAAGTTTAGAGCCGATAAAGTTGGATCAGTGCATATGATCAGATCGATCTTGGCTTCTCGTCAGCACAATGATCAACAATTATAGCAGTTCACGAAATCTGTTTCTCGCAGATAATGGCGGCAACTAATTGTCGGGTTGCTTGAAAAATGCCTATTTTCGTCTCATTTGCGCGATAATTTCATTCACTGCAATTTTGTAAATGCCGTGATTGTCAGTATTTCACAATAGTGTCTTCCCTCTTGTAAAATTGGTAATTAATTAGAGAGTGTCTTTCCCTCTTATAAAATTGATAATTAATTAGAGAGTTGTGTTCTTGATAGTTTATGATTACATATAAAAAATATATATTATTATTAGTTTGACCAAATTCATTATTATTTTGATAAATTTCCAAAAGTAGGCTACAGGATAACAGAAGAAATTTTCAAACAATTTTTTTTTTCTCGTTAAGTAAGTGCTACATCAACATTTCCTTCCCCAATCCCAAGCTACGGTAAAGATGGGCGTGGCCAGGAATAGCGATATTCATGGTTTATGGTATTCTTATTTAAGATGGGATCAAAAAAATCGGTCGATTGTTGCACCGACGCTTATGGAAGATTAACACAGGGATCAACCGAATACCACCCGATTTAATAGGGTGGGTCGACGCAATCCTACTATATAGGTGGATAAATCGGTATTTTAAGTAAAATCCAAGCACGCTGACCTACTAAACATGAGATTACCTCGGTCACCCGATTTAATCTAGCGATTAGTCAGTTGATCGCTGTGTTAAACTTCCATAAGCGGCGGTGCAACAATCGACCGATTTTTCAACCAATTTAGTCGACTGTTGAACTGTCAAATGTTCAAGGGGGCAGGATCCGTCATTGATTTCGGAATTTTTTAAAGCAGTTTTTTCGTTCAAAATCAATAAAATTTACAGGAAAATGCGTTCACTGTATTCTATTATCCAATCGAAACACAGTGAACACATTTTCATCGAATAAATTTCAGTTTTGAACAGAAAAACTGCTTTTGAAGTTTCGATGATGACGATGATTACGATGACGGAGCGTTGATCGTTAATGGGAAAGTCTTCATGGATAGCCTAATGTATTATTTAGGTATTACTACAGTCACTTGAGCTTGAGCTTGATTGGCCGCCCGTGGATGCTACTCCAGTATCGCCAGATCAGCTGCACTTACACAAGGAACCAACCAGATGACTGCTTGGGGCAAACAGACACCCTCAGTGTATAAGTGCTAGTGATCTTCTATTTTAAGGCAACAATGGCGCCTGCCACGTCAGAATGCAGACCAATGTGGGGAAGGGGGAGGAATTGCTGTTGCACTTATACTGGCCAACTGTAGACCGTGGAGTCCGACTGCATCTACGCCAGTTCATGCGGGAGTGTATGGATTGGCGGAAAAGACATGGCAGAGAGGTCTCTATCTCTAGCCTGAGGCTAAATAAGGGTGGGATTATGAATATGACGCTATTTAATTTAAATCACCTATTATCGCAGTATGCGTTTTACACAGTGTATTCTGTGCTTTTTCACCTTTACCGTCTTTCAATAGATATCGATCTGTTTTTTATTTGCTGCTGGTCTTTTTCGTGCTGAGATTGCAAAAATCCTAATCCTGCCTAGTTTGAGTAGTAGCTACGGTTAGGTTAGCTCAGATCAATCTTAAGCATAAAAGAACAGCAACGATCAATCTTTACAGACGCATGCAAAATGGTACAGCCCAAGTGGCGCTAGTTCAAGAACCCTACTTTCGTAGAGGGAACTTCTATCTAGGTAACCTTGTGGACCCAGTTTTTTTGCTCCTTTCAGCAAACTTGAAATGGCAAACTCGCGCTCAATACCCCGCGCATGCGTGCTCGTTAATAAAGCAACCGTTGCTACACTCATTGCTGAGTTAACTACCAGAGATGTATGTGCTGTCACAATCGATGTTTTTGTTGGTGACCTCAGTAGTAAATACGTCTATTGTTCGGTATATTTACCACATGATGAACCACCCCCAACGGATGACTTCAAACGAGTTTTCGTACACTGCGTAACAAAAGGCCTTCCGCTGATTGTGAGCAGTGATGCAAATGCTCATCACATCATCTGGGGCAGCTCATATATCAATTTGAGAGGCTCCAGTCTGATGGAATACTCAAGTAGTACAGATCTTGGATTACCTAACATAGGCAATCGCCCAACCTTCATGGTATCTAATAGAGAAGAAGTGTTAGACATAACGCTCTGCTCGAATAGAATCAGTCACGAGTTGACGAATTGGCATGTATCAGATGAGGAATCATTATCTGATCATCGCTACATCTTCTTTGAACATGCATACACTGAAACAAGCGTTGAAGTAATGAGAACCATGAACGTGTTTTTAAATTTACTATTCCAAACACGATTGAGCTATCATGAACGCTTTTTATTTGCGTTTTGTTCCCTCCTAATCCAACCGCATCGATAGCCGAGCGGTTAGCGTTCGCGGTTGACAATCACCAGACCCACGGTTCGATTCTGGTCTGCTGCAAGTTTTTAACCATGATATAGTAATTTTTACTATACAAATGGTGCCATGGTAAAATTGAATGCACAAAATATTCTAAACAAATGCGAATTTAGTCTGCACAAATCAAGTGGCGTTGTGTATTTAATTTAACCCTCTGATATAGTATTTTCAAGCGCAACGCTGTTCTCAGTGTATGTAACTGCGCAGACTTTGCGTTTTAGAAATCCCCGGTTAACAAATTTCATGGATATTCTCCGTCCATTGAAAATCAAAGTGATTTGGATGATGCCGTTGATACTACAACATCCTACATTATGGAAGCTTTTGAAGAACATATGCCATCGGCGGTCTGTTAAGACTACAACAGGGACCCCATGGTGGGATTCCGATCTGACTAGACTCAGGAAACAATGTAGAAGGAGTTAGAACAGACGCCGTTCAGCTGGATCAGAGTCATTCAAGTCGGCTCGCAAGGCTTACAAGAAGGCTCTTCGTTCTGCTGAACGATCCGGCTGGAAAAACCTTTGTAAAAATGTTTTCAGTTTGAGTGAAGTCAGTCGGCTGAACAAAATCCTTGCAAAATCTAAGGATTTCCAAGTGAACGTAATTCGCTTACCTAATGGTGACTTCACTTCTTCTGATGAAGAAGTTTTAGAATTTTTGTTTAATACACACTTCCCCGGATGTGTGGACATAGCATCTACGGATGAACCAAATGTCTTTTCATGTAGTTACGAGTCTCTGGCCTCGGCTCACAGTATCATAACTACTGAATCGATTCAATGAGCTATTAAGTGTTTTGCTCCTTTCAAATTTCCAGGAGCGGATGAGATTTATCCTGTTCTGCTCCAAAAGGGATTTGAGTTTATCGAACATGTTTTGAAAAAGCTACTAGTAAGCAGTTTTGCTACCGGGTACATTCCCACATCCTGGCGTGATATTACTGTAAAGTTTACTCCGAAAGGAGGACGTGCGTCGTATGGAGAAGCGAAGAGTTTTAGACCAATCAGTCTTACCTCTTTTCTTCTGAAATGCCTGGAACGCATTATCGATCATCACATCCGTGGTGTTTATTGGCAAAAATGCCTCTTCATGTGAATCAACATGCTTACCAATCTGGGAAGTCCACTGTGACTCTTTTGCACAAAGTTGTATACGATATCGAGAAAGCATTCGCTCAGAAGCAATCCTGCTTGGGTGTTTTCTTGGATATTGAGGGTGCCTTTGATAACGTGTCTTTCGATGCCATATTGGAAGCCGCACGAAGCCATGGGCTACCTACAATAATTACCAATGGATCACTAAAATAACCAAAACGAACGCTATGGAAAGCATAGATAGCGCCACCGTAGCCTTGTGTGTTTGACAGAACAGCAATGCTGCCACAATGTTAAATCCCATATACAGTGGTGCCTTTGTTTTGATGCGTTTAGCACTTGCAAAAACTACCTTCAATGATCCATTATATTCATCAAATGCTCAAAACCAAAACCAAAAGTTGTGGCACCACTTTTGTGGAATCTCGTAGCAGATACGCTAATAAGGCAACTCAATAATAGCGGTTTTCCAACTTATGATTGATTACAGAGTCAAAAAAGCTTGCATGGCCTTCGGTCAATGTCGGCGAACCTTTAGTAAAACCTGGGGCCTGAAACCCAAGTATATCAAATGGATTTACACAACAGTTGTTCGACCAATATTGGCATATGGATGTCTTGTGTGGTGGCAAAAGGGCGCAATTGGGCCATCTCCAAAGGATGTGCATGATGGCGATGGCTGGTGCGTTCTCTATAACTCCCACAGCAGCGCTCGAGGCCCTTTTCGACGTTGCGCCACTACACATATATCTTAAACAAGAAGCACTTTCTTGCTCTTACCGTTTATGGGTACTGGATCTACTGGAGAAAAATCCAGTGAATCGTAGATCTACACACACTTCGTTGTTTCTACTTTTGGTGAATTGCGACAAAATTGTCCTTCCTCCAAGTGATCTCACTATTGCTTGTCACTTTCCTTACAGGACATTTATGTTGGGATTGTAGTGTCGCACCCGTAGGTAGAATATACGGATATCGTCGGTGGTAGTGTTAAGAGGTATGCTATGCTGTGCTTAGTGGTAAATGACTTGTAGATACCTGGATGTAATAAAAGAAACAGCAGTTGCTAGTTGAGTTATCGGTCAGTAGCTGTCTGCAGAAATGGACTAGCTTGTTTTTCTTTGTGATTAGAACAAGCTATCCTGGAATTGGAATTGTCTTTGTGTCTTTCCAATAATTTACCACACAACTACCACAGATAGTCAGGCTGCTATAAAAGCTCTTGCTTCGGTCAACTCAAGATCGAAGCTTGTTATCGCATGTCGAACTCAAATTGAGAAGCAGAATTCAGTCAACTCTGTAAACCTTGTATGGGTACCTTGCCATTATTCCATCGCTGGAAATGAATTGGCTGATGAGCTAGCTCGCGATGGAGCATCGCATGACTTCATTGGCCCTGAGCCGGCTATTCCAATTTCGAAGTGCTGGGTGAAGCTACAGATAAATTCTTGGGCGGCAACTCAGCACAAGCAATATTGGAGTAGTTTGGAGTCGTGTCGTCAAACAAAATTGTACATTACTGAGAGTATGGCACAAATCTCCAACTGGTGGGGAACGTGCCTTTGGAGCCGGCCTTCTGATAATACTGATACACAAGGAACCAACCAGATGACTGCTTGGGACTGACAGACACCCTCAGTGTATAAGTGCTAGTTATCTTCTATTTTTAGTCAACTATGGCGCCTGCCACGTCAGAATGCAGACCAATGTGGGGAAGGGGGAGGAATTGCTGTTACACTTATACTGGCCCACTGTAGACCGTGGAGTCCGACTGCATCTACGCCAGTTCATGCGGGAGTGTATGGATTGGGGGAAAGGCATGGCGGAGAGGTTTGCTTTTGTGGTTAGCAGACTTCCTATGTATCAGGCGTAAGGAAAGGGGTGCTTTAATGATGGAAGGATGGAAGCGTTAGGGAAACGGTTTCTTGTCCGTTTCTGGTTCTTTGCTATGAACGAACAGTTTGAGTGTGAGAGATTAAGAATAGAAGACAAAAGCAAGTGAGAGATACATATAATTACAAAGTACGAGGAAAGGGACGGGCCTGGGATTGAACCCATGACCTTCTGCTTATGAAGCAGAAGCGGTAGCCATTAGTCCCACCAACCCCTATAACCTGACGACGTGATAATCTGACCTAAATCGCTGGCAACAAAGAATCGCTGGCAAACAAGAAGTTTAAGCTAAACTGGGGTACCTTAGGGCAGTACCACGGGACAAAATGCAATTTTAAAAGTAGTAACCATTCTGAACCCGATTACTATGTCTCTTTTCGTCTCTGGTTCAACACAAATTTAAAGATTTAAACCAAAATTGGTTTCCAAAGGTTCTGTTTAAGACTACTGCACTAGCACCAGGCCCGTCCTTCATGTATAGACTTCAGTCAAAATCCAACGACTGAAGTTCTGTAACTTTTTAGAGTAAACATTTTCGAAGAGTAACGCATATTTTTATATTGTGTTAATAATTAATGAAGCTTTAGTGTCTTTGAATGTCCCAATCAATATTTAATTTTATTTGTCGTTAATCATTTTTTTTCAGGATGCAAAAATCAGGAAGGAAACTGTTGTTTGGCGATGAGGACCTTCAAAAGCTCCATGACTACTGCTCATCTGTGTTCGGAGAATCATGGATGACGAATAAGGCAGTCTTGGAGGATGATGGCTCCTATCGCTCTGTTGGTATGTCGGCGAGAAGTGAGTGGCGTAAAAAAAATAAACAGCGTTTACGTCATCTTATGGCAAGATGTCTTGCGAATTTCGTCAGCGTATCCGAAGAAAGCAACAGGATAAAAGCTGTAGCTGTAAAACTCACGTCGAAGAACGTGAGTGAGATGGAAGAAGCTGGAGAATCCAAGATGGAGGAACTGATCGAGCCCATCGAGGAGAAGAAGGAGGAAAATGGGAGTGAAATGGACAAAACTGGTAAACTCGAAGAGGAAGAACCAATCGATTACGACACAGAATCAATGATCATCATGGAGAAAAACGTGAGCGAGATGATCAAGGTTATTGGATTTAAGGCGGAGAAACCGATCATGTCCATTGGAGAGGACATAGCCGAGGCTATGGAAGTCGATGCAACGGCAGTCGAGACTATGGAAGCCGTAACTGTCACAGCGAAGGACGCGAGCGAGGTGGGCGAAGCTGGTGAATTTGAAGTGGAAGCACTAATCGACTCAATTGAGAAGGAATTTGAGAAGATCTCAAAACTTGAAGCGGAAGAACCAATCGAATCAATCGATAAGGAAATAGTACCAATGATCATCACGGAGAAAAACGTGAGCGAGATGAGCAAGGTTGTTGAATATGTGGCGGAGAAACCGATTATGTCCATTGGAGAGGACATAGCCGAGGCTATGCAAGTCGATTCTATGGAAGCCGTAACTGTCAAGGCGAAGGACCAGCAGAACGACCAAATAACAATTCAGCAGAAGATCATAAATTTGCAGAACTATCGCGGTCTTCAAAACGACGCGATTTATAAAGTTCGTTGCAAAGGTATCGACGATTTGATGATTCTTGGAAAAGATTTCAAATCATTTTATGATCGTTGTGAGTTAAATGCTGGAGCTGTTGATGTTGCAATCAGACTCGTTCTCTCCAGTAATATTAAACCGAACTGGACTGTGCTCAGCATTCAGGAGACGAAGGTTCTATTAAGAGAATTTGTTTCTAAAGATGCTGTTTCCAGCATGACGGAAATCCTTCAACATGAAGTGATAATTTGTCCAGTGCACCTTCTTGAACCTGGCCACTATACTCTGCTTGTAATAGATACAAAGCAAGCAGTTATTCACTATATGGATTCAAATGCGACTGGAAAAAAAATAATGGAATCGAAAAAGAAATACTTTTCGAAGGTAAAATCATCCTTGGAGCATTTTGCCAATCTAGGAGTAGCTGAGGCTACAGTGCTTCGCTCAGCCCAATGGACGATGAGTTCTCTTGCTAGTGAACAGCAAGCAGATAATTATAATTGTGGAATTTTCGTTATTTTTAACGCACAGCGCATTGCAAATCTATTGAAATCAGGAGAAGATTCTCATATAATTTGTGCAGATTCCAGGAGACGCTCGTTCCACGAAGAAATCGTTAAACATATGGACCTAACAGATATAGCTATTCCTAAAACATGTCTGATGTGTGAAACAACAGTGGAAGTCTTGATTTCCAACTGTGATACTTCATATAATGCTGATTTTATGTGTGATGCATGTTTAACAGCGATTGAGACGACAAGGAAAATCGATAAAATTGAAATATCCTACGACATGTTCGCTAAAGAGCTTCCAAGTGATAAAACGAAAAATAAGAAGCCTAAATCATACATGACTGGAGTGTCCTGGGATCCAGCTTTCAATGACTGGGCTATATTTACGCAAATTCGTTTTACAGAACAGGATCTCAAAATTTGCTATATGGATCCTGATGCTCATAGTATTAAGAAAGGAAAGCTTCAGCGTGGTGGTCATTTTGATAAACTAAAATATCCAACTATCTTGCGGGATAAAATGAACGATTTCGAGAGGAATTGTGTTTACTGTGTTGAAAATCAAACGCACAGTAAAAGTTCCATTATTATTTATGGATTTTGTGGACATTTTAGGCCAGAGAAGCCGTGTAGATTGTTTAAATATGTTGCTTTACTGCCCCAAGAAAATGGTTTAACTTTTGACGTGTATGTCAATCAAACTAAAGTTTGCCATGAAAAAGAAAGGACACAACCATGCAAAGGATTAGCAATGGATAGGTTGAAGAAACGGGTCCTACACGAACTACCCAAAACAGTAAGGCAAGAGATGGTTGTTAGTGTAGATGAATCAGTTGCAACAACCAAAAATTGTACAAAAATACAGTCATACGAAATGATCCGATGGGCTAGATCTAAGGCATTGGCCGAAAATGATGGTCACGACAATCCTATCACAGCCTTGCGTATGAAGTACAGCAATGGACAAACTTTTGTTAAAGGGATCGATGATAGTCCCTTTGCTGTTCGCATGTACTCCGATGCTGGACATGACGTAGTGCATCGAGAAATCCTAAAGTACAAAAGAAAACCTCTTGCGCATTACGACGAGACTGGGTCATTATTCAGGCCAATTAGCAAGGACAAAAAAGAAGACTTGCAACTAGCTCTGTTGGTAGTCAGGGTGAAAAACTCTCAGCAAGATCGATCTAGCGTGACTATACCTGTGTTTTATCACATATTGTCTGATTCTAGGGCAATAACATTGCAAACTGGACTAGAATATTATTTAAATGGTTTTAATAAGCGTCATCCACATCATGGTCTTCCGTTTAGTGGTGTAGTGAGCGACAATTCAAAAGCCAATCTGCATGCTCTATGTATGGCTTTCAATAAAATGACAATCTCCCAATACTTGAATAAATGCTACGATTGGTTACAACTAACCGAGGAGGAACAAGCCCGAACGTTAAACAACGTTTGTATAATTTACTTATGTGATGCTCATCTCACAAAAAGACAATATCAATTTGTGGATGAATCATTTGTAAAGGAACCCAAATTTAAAAATTTGGTCAAAATACTGTTGGCCAATATGTACGCTATTGTTGAATACGATAAATTTAAACAGTATTGGTACAATATGTGCATATTTCTCTTGAGTGACGAGACCGGAACTGTCTACAAAGAAGCGTATTCTTTCCTCAAACTTGATACAGTGGATCTAGTTGGCTTAGATATACCAAAAGAAAATGCTTCCAAGAAAGATTGCATAGCGGATGATACCCAATATAAACGCAGCTTATTTTATCAGGATGCTAAAAAGTTACTTGAGCACGCAATAGCTGTAACTAAATTACAGAACGTTATGTATGAAGAACGTTTAACATTTCTGCAAATTTTTATGAAAAGGTATGTTTACCTTGTCCCACTTTGGGTTCCAGTATTTAGCAATGTTGTTGGTATCAATCCAGATTTGGATAAAACAGTTAGAAAAAGCAATGCCCCTGTTGAAGGTAAATTTTCGGAAATAAAACAATATTTGGAAACGATGAGTATAAAACTAGGCCAAGGAAGAAAAAAGCTCATCAGAGTCGTTAACTACCTGGAAAACGAACACTTCCTAAGTGCAAATGTTCATTCCAAGCAAATTCCTTCCAGTGGGCTTCATAGCAGAAGAATTTCTCCAAAAACAAGTCCCATCCTTCATAAGGCTTCGACACCTATCAGACATGAAGCGCTAATAAAAAGGAAACAAGAGCTACCAACAATCAACGAAGGAGATGAAGAAAATAGACCGACTGATGTTAATGCAAGCCCCATCAATAATATATATTTGACGCCTGTGACAAAGCAAAAAACAATCAAAAGGAAATCAGCGGTAAAGGAAGACGATGAGGACAAAATTCATGATCATCTATATACTCCAAATGTATTCAAGAAAAGGCGCAAGAATGCAATCTCGTTTGCTGAAGATAATAAGCTACGATCCGCGCGATCTCTTTTCGATGTCAAATTGCCAAATAGTCCGCCTAAATCAAAGAAGGAGCAAACTGTTGCATTTCAACATGATCCGTCTATATTAAATAGCCAATTGACAGTATTGAATAGTCAAACAAGAAACACTGTTGATAAAAATGAGTCAATGCGCTCGGTCACGTCAGCATCAATATCTCAAAAGTCATCATCCTTCAAGGAACGTTCATCAATCATGGATATTTCTCTGGAAGGAGTTACTTTGAAGCGAGAGACACTTTTTTTTGGAAACATGGCTATTAATATCCCGGAGTACTACTGTACATTCGATAATACCGTAAAACTGAATGTAACCTGGGAACCTGACAAAGGCCATCCTGGTTATAGCTTATCGATTGCAGATTTCAAAACATTGTTTGATGACAGGTGCTTATCCGATAATATAATAGAAATAAGCCAAAAATTGTTATTGAAATCGTTTAGCAATAAAAGCGTTGTTTTGTTATCCACCAACGATTCACGTAAGATGTTTATGGATGGAACAATGCGTGTACAAGCAGCTAAGCTGTATGCAAGAGTAGAGCATATTCTAAGTTATAATATAATAGTTGCTCCCATTTTAAAACATAATCATTATACATTAGTCATAATTGATTTCAAGAAACATGCATTTTATTACTACAATTCATCTGTTCGAGAAGATAGCGAGGAACGAAAGAAACACAGAGAACTGTTGATGAGCTTCAAACAAGCGCTAGACTTTTATAAGAAAAATGGTGTTTCTATTGCCCATAACGTATCTGGTACATGGAAGCAAAATGACGATTACGGACAACAACAAAATGATGGATCAAATTGTGGAATATTCGTGTTGCATAACGCAGAGTGTCATCTAAATAATGAAATTACAGTTCTTAATCCTTCTTCAAAGAGAAAACAGATTCAAAATTTGATCCTTCAAAACTTGGTAATCGATTGGAATATTTGCCCAGTATGTAATATGTCATGTGATGATGACATTGCAATGCATTATTGCGAGTTGTGCGACAGATGGCTCCACTACACCTGTGATAACCGGGAAGATATAACACAAAAGCTACCCGATGAAACAGATTATGTTTGTATCCATTGCAAACTGTTTTTCCATGGTAAAGCATTTGGAAAAAAGATAAAAGGTGTCGAAAAACTTGTGAAAGTTTAGTCGTCGACTGTAGTGAAAGAATCCTCTTAAATGTTTTATTTATTTGCTCCACTGTCACTTATGTGTTGAGCTCCACAATAAGTGTAGTTTTGTTTGTTTCTTGTGTCATTTTCAGTTCAATATTGAGCTCCATAGAAAAATTTCTTCTGGCTGGCAGAATTTCAATGTAGAGCTTTGAGTCGAGCTCCACAGCAATATCACTTTCTTACTTTCTTTCAATTGACTTCTCTCAAGTGTTGAGCTCCACTGTTATACATGTTTTGTCATTATAGTGTTGAGCTCCATATTGATCCAGAATCAAGTGCTAAGCTCCACATTTATAAATTATAACCATTAGATTATAGATTCTAATGTTCCGAGAAGTTGTCGAGCTCCACAGTAATACTTTCTTTCAATAGACTTATCTTAAGTGTTGAACTCCACAGTTATAAATTATTTAAGCCTTTATGGCAGTAATAAGTTATTTATGTTAGTGTTGAGATAATTTTTATTTAGCTAGTGTTGAGATCCACAGTTATAATTTGATGACTACAAGTGTTGAGCTCCACAGTTATAATTTGAAGACTACAAGTGTTGAGCTCCACAGTTAAAATTTGATGACTACAAGTATTGAGCTCCACAGTTATAATTTGATGACTACAAATGTTGAGCTCCACAGTTATAATTTGAAGACTACAAGTGTTGAGCTCCACAGTTAAAATTTGATGACTAGAAGTGTTGAGCTCCACAGTTAAAATTTGATGACTACTAGTGTTGAGATCCACAGTTATAATTTGATGACTAGAAGTGTTGAGCTCCACAATTATAAATCGCAATTGACTATAGTGTTGAGCTCCATATTCGAAGTAATGTTCTCTTTTAGTCGTTTTTTCATTCAGTGTTAAGTTTCTTACAGACATAGTGACTATAATCAAAATGTTATTTATTGATAACCTTTGTTTTGAATTGCTTTATTGTTATTTATTGCTGGTAGAACAAACAAAGTGGTAATTCCGCCATTGACTAAACAAGAAAATATGACTATTTACTAGTTCAATTTGATTAACCATAGCATCACAATTTACAATTTATTTATTTATTTTCAAAGTGGGGAAATAACTCCTCACAAGTCAATTTGAATGGCAATTTATGAGAAGCACATTCAATGCACAATTCAACTATGCGCGTTACATGTTGATTTCTGTTAGCTACGACGCTATCAAATCTATGGCAAACGTGGTGTGACAATATTTTGGTTTGTGACACAATTTTACAACCTATTACGGTGTAAAAAACGCAAAAAAAAATGAATGTATGAATACCAAAGGCACACTTGAGGTTAAATTATTATTTTTTTACTGAACCAATTCTACTATGTATCTGTCTCAGGTTCAAATGCGATTGAAACGAGAATTAGCTTAAGACAAGAAAAAATATATAGTAATAATATAGTCATATTTTCTTAAAATGTCGTGCCGGTCACAAGCCCGGAAAAAGTTTTCATTTAATGATTATGTAAACATACACAAAAAAAGGTTTAAATATTCGTATCATAAGGATGAGCCCAGCAAACACGAACTCGTATAAGATAGCGCATAAGAGTACAAATGTGGAGGCGATATACGTGCATGCACCATAAGGATCCATGCAAGATGTACGCATATCGCCTCCACATTTGTACTCTTATATCCCATCATATACGATGGTGTGTTCACTGGGAGGATGATCACTTACAGAAAATGATATTCATATGCAGCTAACTCATATTAGAAGCCTTATGCAATTTGTTGTATGGATGATTTTTAGTTTTTGAGCTTATTAAGAAATCGCCATACGCATTGGTATATCCTAAATACTTTCATAACATCTTTTATTCTAATCACAATCACATCCCATCCCAAGCTTTTGAATAAATTTCATATCTATAAGAACACAACAAACTTAAGGTTTCTTAAAGATATAAGCAGCAATTTACGCAATATACAAGAGTCATTTACGACATTACAGCATATGATATATAAATGTTGCTTTAAAAAGTTCTCTAAAGACCTTTGTTAAAATTCATTGGAAAGGAGAAATTATCTCATTGAATGTAATATTATGTAAGTGATCCCATTCTTGTTGGGTGTACGGATGAAAACGTTGATGAATATATATATATCTTCGAATTATTGTTCGTTGTTTTTGTTCACAATGGCAATCACTTCATGTTTACATAATAATTGATTACTTGAAGGAAGAGTGACACGATGTTTGTAATTAATTATGTTCAACAACCGACTGTTCTGTTATTTCAAATCACAAGTATGGATAAATTTGCTTGAGAATGTCCTTGAAGCAGCCATGCTGGTCAGGACGTGCGCAAATCTCATTGACATTGCATTTTTTCAATAATTGTATTAGATACACACGGTACATATGGAAAATCCTCATTTTTATTACTATTGATTGACAACCCAAGCCAAAATGGAAAAAGTGAGTATGCAGGAATCTACTTGAGAATGTCCTTGAAGCAGCCCATGCTGGTCAGGACGTGCGCAAATCTCATTGACATTGCATTTTTCAAAGTTGTATTAGATACACACGGTACATATGGAAAATCCTTATTATTTATTACTATTGATTGACAAACCCAAGCCAAAATGGAAAAAGTGAGTATGCAGGAATTACTTGAGAATGTCCTTGAAGCAGCCATAGCTGGTCAGGAGCGTTGCGCAAATCTCATTGACATGTGATTCTTTTCAAATATGTTATTAGATAGCACACGGTCATATGGAAAATCTCATTTTTATTACTATGATTTGACAACTCAGCAAAATCGGAAAAAGTGAGTATGGCAGGAATCTTAACTTGAGATGTCCTTGAAGCAGCATGCTGGTCAGGACGTCGCAAATGCTCATTGACATTAGCATTTTCTTCAATAGTTGTATTAGATAACACACGGTAAATTAATGGAAAATGCTTATTATTCATTACTATTAGATTGACACCAAGCATAAATGAAAAAGTGAGTATGCAAGGAATTACTTGAGAATGTCCTTGAAGCAGCCATGCTGGTC